>NC_135497.1:74362782-74587782 GCF_052857255.1 Amblyomma americanum | reverse complement strand
GGTCGCAAAAGACGCAGCGGTCTATGAGTGTTCATTTTTTTGCAGTATAAACGCTGTTCTTAAGATGAATTTGAATATTTAACCTCCCGTAACGTCGTTATTGAAACTGGTTACTTTGCCGCGTGTTTCTCGCAACATTTGCGCCGGTTGCAGTGTTAGAGAACTGGCACGCCGGCCCATGTGGTTCTCAGCGTTCGTGTGTACATATGTTTGATTCCTTGTTTCACTAAATTAAGTGTTACTGCTGGCTCTGAAGGCGTTCAGGGAGTCTCTGGTGTGCAGTGTCTCCTTTTGTTGTTGTTTTTGAGCAGCGGTCAGGTTTTATTAAAATTGTGGTTGCAGTGGACTCCTTATCTGGAGCGCGTTCTTTGTTAGGAGCCCCTTCTAGATGTCTGAAGGTCGCAAAAGACGCAGCGGTCTATGAGTGTTTCATTTTTTGCAGTAAAAACGCTGTTCTTAAGATGAATTTGAATATTTAACCTCCCGTAACGTCGTTATTGAAACTGGTTACTTTTGCCGCGTGTTTTCTCGCAACATTTGCGCCGGTTGCAGTGTTAGAGAACTGGCACGCTCCGGCCCATGTGGTTTCTCAGCGTTCGTGTGTGCATATGTTTGATTCCTTGTTTCACTAAATTAAGTGTTACTGCTGGCTCTGAAGGCGTTCAGGAGTCTCTGGTGTGCAGTGTCTCCTTTTGTTGTTGTTTTTGAGCAGCGGTCAGGTTTTATTAAAATTGTGGTTGCAGTGGACTCCTTATCTGGAGCGCGTTCTTTGTTAGGAGCCCCTTCTAGATGTTCTGAAGGTCGCAAAAGACGCAGCGGTCTATGAGTGTTCATTTTTTTGCAGTAAAAACGCTGTTCTTAAGATGAATTTGAATATTTAAACCTCCCGTAATGTCGTTATTGAAACTGGTTACTTTTGCCGCGTGTTTCTCGCAACATTTGCGCCGTGTTGCAGTGTTAGAGAACTGGCACGCCGGCCCATGTGGTTCTCAGCGTTCTGTGTACATATGTTTGATTCCTTGTTTCACTAAATTAAGTGTTACTGCTGGCTCTGAAGGCGTTCAGGGAGTCTCATGGTGTGCAGTGTCTCCCTTTTGTTGTTGTTTTTGAGCAGCGGTCAGGTTTTATCAAAATTGTGGTTGCAGTGGACTCCTTATCTGGAGCGCGTTCTTTGTTAGGAGCCCCTTCTAGATGTTCTGAAGGTCGCAAAAGACGCAGCGGTCTATGAGTGTTCATTTTTTTTGCAGTAAAAACGCTGTTCTTAAGATGAATTTGAATATTTAACCTCCCGTAATGTCGTTATTGAAACTGGTTACTTTTGCCGCGTGTTTCTCGCAACATTTGCGCCGGTTGCAGTGTTAGAGAACTGGCACGCCGGCCCATGTGGTTCTCAGCGTTCGTGTGTACATATGTTTGATTCCTTGTTTCACTAAATTAAGTGTTACTGGCTGACTCTGAAGGCGTTCAGGGAGTCTCTGGTGTGCAGTGTCTCCTTTTGTTGTTGTTTTTGAGCAGCGGTCAGGTTTTATTAAAATTGTGGTTGCAGTGGACTCCTTATCTGGAGCGCGTTCTTTGTTAGGAGCCCCTTCTAGATGTTCTGGAAGGTCGCAAAAGACGCAGCGGTCTATGAGTGTTCATTTTTTGCAGTAAAAACGCTGTTCTTAAGATGAATTTGAATATTTAGCCTCCCGTAATGTCGTTATTGAAAGTGGTTACTTTTGCCGCCGTGTTTCTCGCAACATTTGCGCCGGTTGCAGTGTTAGAGAACTGCACGCCCGGCCCATGTGGTTCTCAGCGTTCGTGTGTGTACATATGTTTGATTCCTTGTTTCACTAAATTTAAGTGTTACTGCTGGCTCTGAAGGCGTTCAGGAGTCTCTGGTGTGCAGTGTCTCCTTTTGTTGTTGTTTTTGAGCAGCGGTCAGTTTTTATTAAAATTGTGGTTGCAGTGGACTCCTTATCTGGAGCGCGTTCTTTGTTAGGAGCCCCTTCTATATGTTCTGAAGGTCGCAACGGACGCACCGGGTCTATGAGTGATAATTTTTCCAGTAAAAACGTAGTTCTTAAGATGAATTTAAATATTTAACCTCCCGTAATGTCGTTATTGAAACTGGTTACTTTTGATGCGTGTTTCTCGCAGCATTTGTGCCGGTTGCAGGTGTTAGAGAACTGGCACGCCGGGCCCATGTAGTTCTCAGCTTTCGTGTGTAAGTACGTTTGATTCCTTGTTTCACTAAATTAAGTGTTACTGCTGACTCTGAAGGCGTTCAGGGAGTCTCTGGTGTGCAGTGTCTCCTTTTGTTGTTGTTTTTGAGCAGCGGTCAGGTTTTATTAAAATTGTGGTTGCAGTGGACTCCTTATCTGGAGCGCGTTCTTTGTTAGGAGCCCCTTCTAGATGTTCTGAAGGTCGCAAAAGACGCAGCGGTCTATGAGTGTTCATTTTTTTGCAGTAAAAACGCTGTTCTTAAGATGAATTTGAATATTTAACCTCCCGTAATGTCGTTATTGAAACTGGTTACTTTTGCCGCGTGTTTCTCGCAACATTTGCGCCGGTTGCAGTGTTAGAGAACTGGCACGCCGGCCCATGTGGTTCTCAGCGTTCGTGTGTACATATGTTTGATTCCTTGTTTCACTAAATTAAGTGTTACTGCTGACTCTGAAGGCGTTCAGGGAGTCTCTGGTGTGCAGTGTCTCCTTTTGTTGTTGTTTTTGAGCAGCGGTCAGGTTTTATTAAAATTGTGGTTGCAGTGGACTCCTTATCTGGAGCGCGTTCTTTGTTAGGAGCCCCTTCTAGATGTTCTGAAGGTCGCAAAAGACGCAGCGGTCTATGAGTGTTCATTTTTTTGCAGTAAAAACGCTGTTCTTAAGATGAATTTGAATATTTAGCCTCCCGTAATGTCGTTATTGAAAGTGGTTACTTTTGCCGCGTGTTTCTCGCAACATTTGCGCCGGTTGCAGTGTTAGAGAACTGGCACGCCGGCCCATGTGGTTCTCAGCGTTCGTGTGTACATATGTTTGATTCCTTGTTTCACTAAATTAAGTGTTACTGCTGGCTCTGAAGGCGTTCAGGGAGTCTCTGGTGTGCAGTGTCTCCTTTTGTTGTTGTTTTTGAGCAGCGGTCAGTTTTTATTAAAATTGTGGTTGCAGTGGACTCCTTATCTGGAGCGCGTTCTTTGTTAGGAGCCCCTTCTATATGTTCTGAAGGTCGCAACGGACGCACCGGTCTATGAGTGATAATTTTTCCAGTAAAAACGTAGTTCTTAAGATGAATTTAAATATTTAACCTCCCGTAATGTCGTTATTGAAACTGGTTACTTTTGATGCGTGTTTCTCGCAGCATTTGTGCCGGTTGCAGTGTTAGAGAACTGGCACGCCGGCCCATGTGGTTCTCAGCGTTCGTGTGTACATATGTTTGATTCCTTGTTTCACTAAATTAAGTGTTACTGCTGACTCTGAAGGCGTTCAGGGAGTCTCTGGTGTGCAGTGTCTCCTTTTGTTGTTGTTTTTGAGCAGCGGTCAGGTTTTATTAAAATTGTGGTTGCAGTGGACTCCTTATCTGGAGCGCGTTCTTTGTTAGGAGCCCCTTCTAGATGTTCTGAAGGTCGCAAAAGACGCAGCGGTCTATGAGTGTTCATTTTTTTGCAGTAAAAACGCTGTTCTTAAGATGAATTTGAATATTTAACCTCCCGTAATGTCGTTATTGAAACTGGTTACTTTTGCCGCGTGTTTCTCGCAACATTTGCGCCGGTTGCAGTGTTAGAGAACTGGCACGCCGGCCCATGTGGCTCTCAGCGTTCGTGTGTACATATGTTTGATTCCTTGTTTCACTAAATTAAGTGTTACTGCTGACTCTGAAGGCGTTCAGGGAGTCTCTGGTGTGCAGTGTCTCCTTTTGTTGTTGTTTTTGAGCAGCGGTCAGGTTTTATTAAAATTGTGGTTGCAGTGGACTCCTTATCTGGAGCGCGTTCTTTGTTAGGAGCCCCTTCTAGATGTTCTGAAGGTCGCAAAAGACGCAGCGGTCTATGAGTGTTCATTTTTTTGCAATAAAAACGCTGTTCTTAAGATGAATTTGAATATTTAACCTCCAGTAATGTCGTTATTGAAACTGGTTACTTTTGCCGCGTGTTTCTCGCAACATTTGCGCCGGTTTCAGTGTTAGAGAACTGGGACGCCCGCCCATGTGGTTCTCAGCGTTCGTGTGTACATATGTTTGATTCCTTGTTTCACTAAATTAAGTGTTACCGCTGACTCTGAAGGCGTTCAGGGAGTCTCTGGTGTGCAGTGTCTCCTTTTGTTGTTGTTTTTGAGCAGCGGTCAGGTTTTATTAAAATTGTGGTTGCAGTGGACTCCTTATCTGGAGCGCGTTCTTTGTTAGGAGCCCCTTCTAGATGTTCTGAAGGTCGCAAAAGACGCAGCGGTCTATGAGTGTTCATTTTTTTGCAGTAAAAACGCTGTTCTTAAGATGAATTTGAATATTTAACCTCCCGTAATGTCGTTATTGAAACTGGTTACTTTTGCCGCGTGTTTCTCGCAACATTTGCGCCGGTTGCAGTGTTAGAGAACTGGCACGCCGGCCCATGTGGTTCTCAGCGTTCGTGTGTACATATGTTTGATTCCTTGTTTCACTAAATTAAGTGTTACTGCTGACTCTGAAGGCGTTCAGGGAGTCTCTGGTGTGCAGTGTCTCGTTTTGTTGTTGTTTTTGAGCAGCGGTCAGGTTTTATTAAAATTGTGGTTGCAGTGGACTCCTTATCTGGAGCGCGTTCTTTGTTAGGAGCCCCTTCTAGATGTTCTGAAGGTCGCAAAAGACGCAGCGGTCAATGAGTGTTCATTTTTTTGCAGTAAAAACGCTGTTCTTAAGATGAATTTGAATATTTAACCTCCCGTAATGTCGTTATTGAAACTGGTTACTTTTGCCGCGTGTTTCTCGCAACATTTGCGCCGGTTGCAGTGTTAGAGAACTGGCACGCCGGCCCATGTGGTTCTCAGCGTTCGTGTGTACATATGTTTGATTCCTTGTTTCACTAAATTAAGTGTTACTGCTGACTCTGAAGGCGTTCAGGGAGTCTCTGGTGTGCAGTGTCTCCTTTTGTTGTTGTTTTTGAGCAGCGGTCAGGTTTTATTAAAATTGTGGTTGCAGTGGACTCCTTATCTGGAGCGCGTTCTTTGTTAGGAGCCCCTTCTAGATGTTCTGAAGGTCGCAAAAGACGCAGCGGTCTATGAGTGTTCATTTTTTTGCAGTAAAAACGCTGTTCTTAAGATGAATTTGAATATTTAACCTCCCGTAATGTCGTTATTGAAACTGGTTACTTTTGCCGCGTGTTTCTCGCAACATTTGCGCCGGTTGCAGTGTTAGAGAACTGGCACGCCGGCCCATGTGGTTCTCAGCGTTCGTGTGTACATATGTTTGATTCCTTGTTTCACTAAATTAAGTGTTACTGCTGGCTCTGAAGGCGTTCAGGGAGTCTCTGGTGTGCAGTGTCTCCTTTTGTTGTTGTTTTTGAGCAGCGGTCAGGTTTTATTAAAATTGTGGTTGCAGTGGACTCCTTATCTGGAGCGCGTTCTTTGTTAGGAGCCCCTTCTAGATGTTCTGAAGGTCGCAAAAGACGCAGCGGTCTATGAGTGTTCATTTTTTTGCAGTAAAAACGCTGTTCTTAAGATGAATTTGAATATTTAACCTCCCGTAATGTCGTTATTGAAACTGGTTACTTTTGCCGCGTGTTTCTCGCAACATTTGCGCCGGTTGCAGTGTTAGAGAACTGGCACGCCGGCCCATGTGGTTCTCAGCGTTCGTGTGTACATATGTTTGATTCCTTGTTTCACTAAATTAAGTGTTACTGCTGACTCTGAAGGCGTTCAGGGAGTCTCTGGTGTGCAGTGTCTCCTTTTGTTGTTGTTTTTGAGCAGCGGTCAGGTTTTATTAAAATTGTGGTTGCAGTGGACTCCTTATCTGGAGCGCGTTCTTTGTTAGGAGCCCCTTCTAGATGTTCTGAAGGTCGCAAAAGACGCAGCGGTCTATGAGTGTTCATTTTTTTGCAGTAAAAACGCTGTTCTTAAGATGAATTTGAATATTTAACCTCCCGTAATGTCGTTATTGAAACTGGTTACTTTTGCCGCGTGTTTCTCGCAACATTTGCGCCGGTTGCAGTGTTAGAGAACTGGCACGCCGGCCCATGTGGTTCTCAGCGTTCGTGTGTACATATGTTTGATTCCTTGTTTCACTAAATTAAGTGTTACTGCTGGCTCTGAAGGCGTTCAGGGAGTCTCTGGTGTGCAGTGTCTCCTTTTGTTGTTGTTTTTGAGCAGCGGTCAGGTTTTATTAAAATTGTGGTTGCAGTGGACTCCTTATCTGGAGCGCGTTCTTTGTTAGGAGCCCCTTCTAGATGTTCTGAAGGTCGCAAAAGACGCAGCGGTCTATGAGTGTTCATTTTTTTGCAGTAAAAACGCTGTTCTTAAGATGAATTTGAATATTTAACCTCCCGTAATGTCGTTATTGAAACTGGTTACTTTTGCCGCGTGTTTCTCGCAACATTTGCGCCGGTTGCAGTGTTAGAGAACTGGCACGCCGGCCCATGTGGTTCTCAGCGTTCGTGTGTACATATGTTTGATTCCTTGTTTCACTAAATTAAGTGTTACCGCTGACTCTGAAGGCGTTCAGGGAGTCTCTGGTGTGCAGTGTCTCCTTTTGTTGTTGTTTTTGAGCAGCGGTCAGGTTTTATTAAAATTGTGGTTGCAGTGGACTCCTTATCTGGAGCGCGTTCTTTGTTAGGAGCCCCTTCTAGATGTTCTGAAGGTCGCAAAAGACGCAGCGGTCTATGAGTGTTCATTTTTTTGCAGTAAAAACGCTGTTCTTAAGATGAATTTGAATATTTAACCTCCCGTAATGTCGTTATTGAAACTGGTTACTTTTGCCGCGTGTTTCTCGCAACATTTGCGCCGGTTGCAGTGTTAGAGAACTGGCACGCCGGCCCATGTGGTTCTCAGCGTTCGTGTGTACATATGTTTGATTCCTTGTTTCACTAAATTAAGTGTTACTGCTGGCTCTGAAGGCGTTCAGGGAGTCTCTGGTGTGCAGTGTCTCCTTTTGTTGTTGTTTTTGAGCAGCGGTCAGGTTTTATTAAAATTGTGGTTGCAGTGGACTCCTTATCTGGAGCGCGTTCTTTGTTAGGAGCCCCTTCTAGATGTTCTGAAGGTCGCAAAAGACGCAGCGGTCTATGAGTGTTCATTTTTTTGCAGTAAAAACGCTGTTCTTAAGATGAATTTGAATATTTAACCTCCCGTAATGTCGTTATTGAAACTGGTTACTTTTGCCGCGTGTTTCTCGCAACATTTGCGCCGGTTGCAGTGTTAGAGAACTGGCACGCCGGCCCATGTGGTTCTCAGCGTTCGTGTGTACATATGTTTGATTCCTTGTTTCACTAAATTAAGTGTTACTGCTGACTCTGAAGGCGTTCAGGGAGTCTCTGGTGTGCAGTGTCTCCTTTTGTTGTTGTTTTTGAGCAGCGGTCAGGTTTTATTAAAATTGTGGTTGCAGTGGACTCCTTATCTGGAGCGCGTTCTTTGTTAGGAGCCCCTTCTAGATGTTCTGAAGGTCGCAAAAGACGCAGCGGTCTATGAGTGTTCATTTTTTTGCAGTAAAAACGCTGTTCTTAAGATGAATTTGAATATTTAACCTCCCGTAATGTCGTTATTGAAACTGGTTACTTTTGCCGCGTGTTTCTCGCAACATTTGCGCCGGTTGCAGTGTTAGAGAACTGGCACGCCGGCCCATGTGGTTCTCAGCGTTCGTGTGTACATATGTTTGATTCCTTGTTTCACTAAATTAAGTGTTACTGCTGACTCTGAAGGCGTTCAGGGAGTCTCTGGTGTGCAGTGTCTCCTTTTGTTGTTGTCGTTTTTGAGCAGCGGTCAGGTTTTATTAAAATTGTGGTTGCAGTGGACTCCTTATCTGGAGCGCGATCTTTGTTAGGAGCCCCTTCTAGATGTTCTGAAGGTCGCAACGGACGCACCGGTCTATGAGTGTTAATTTTTTCCAGTAAAAACGTAGTTCTTAAGATGAATTTAAATATTTAACCTCCCGTAATGTCGTTATTGAAACTGGTTACTTCTGATGCGTGTTTCTCGCAGCATTTGCGCCGGTTGCAGTGTTAGAGAACTGGCACGCCGGCCCATGTAGTTCTCAGCTTTCGTGTGTAAGTACGTTTGATTCCTTGTTTCACTAAATTAAGTGTTACTGCAGACTCTGAAGGCGTTCAGGGAGTCTCTGGTGTGCAGTGTCTCCTTTTGTTGTTGTCGTTTTTGAGCAGCGGTCAGGTTTTATTAAAATTGTGGTTGCAGTGGACTCCTTATCTGGAGCGCGATCTTTGTTAGGAGCCCCTTCTATATGTTCTGAAGGTCGCAACGGACGCACCGGTCTATGAGTGTTAATTTTTTCCAGTAAAAACGTAGTTCTTAAGATGAATTTAAATATTTAACCTCCCGTAATGTCGTTATTGAAACTGGTTACTTTTGATGCGTGTTTCTCGCAGCATTTGCCCCGTTGCAGTGTTAGAGAACTGGCACGCCAGCCCATGTAGTTTTCAGCTTTCATGTGTAAGTACGTTTGATTCCTTGTTTCACTAAATTAAGTGTTACTGCTTACTCTGAAGGCGTTCAGGGAGTCTCTGGTGTGCAGTGTCTCCTTTTGTTGTTGTCGTTTTTGAGCAGCGGTCAGGTTTTATTAAAATTGTAGTTGCAGTGGACTCCTTATCTGGAGCGCGTTCTTTGTTAGGAGCCCCTTCTAGATGTTCTGAAGGTCGCAAAAGACGCAGCGGTCTATGAGTGTTCATTTTTTTGCAGTAAAAACGTAGTTCTTAAGATGAATTTAAATATTTAACCTCCCGTAATGTCGTTATTGAAACTGGTTACTTTTGATGCGTGTTTCTCGCAGCATTTGCGCCGGTTGCAGTGTTAGAGAACTGGCACGCCGGCCCATGTAGTTCTCAGCTTTCTTGTGTAAGTACGTTTGATTCCTTGTTTCACTAAATTAAGTGTTACTGCTGACTCTGAAGGCGTTCAGGGAGTCTCTGGTGTGCAGTGTCTCCCTATGTTGTTGTTTTTGAGCAGCGGTCAGGTTTTATTAAAATTGTAGTTGCAGTGGACTCCTTATCTGGAGCGCGTTCTTTGTTAGGAGCCCCTTCTATATGTTCTGAAGGTCGCAACGGACGCACCGGTCTATGTGTGTTAATTTTTTTCCAGTAAAAACGCACTTCTTAAGATGAATTTCAATATTTAACCTCCCGTAATGTCGTTATGGAAACTGGTTACTTTTGCCGCGTGTTTCTCGCAACATTTGCGCCGGTTGCCGTGTTAGAGAACTGGGACGCCCGCCCATGTGGTTCTCAGCGTTCGTGTGTACATATGTTTGATTCCTTGTTTCACTAAATTAACCGTTACTGCTGACTCTGAAAGAGTTCAAGGAGTCTCTGGTGTGCAGTTTCTCCTTCTTTTGTTGTTGTTTTTGAGCAGCGGTCAGGTTTTATTAAAATTGGAGTTGTAGCGGACTCTTTATCTGGAGCGCGTTCTTCTTTGTTAGGAGCCCGTTCTATGTGTTCTGAAGTTCAGAGATAACACTTCTTCTCAGGGTACAAAATTTATCCTCGGCGAATGCAGAAACAGCTTGCGCTTGTGCTGCGTTCCCCCCAGCGTTTGCACCGAACGCAGTTTTTGTTCAGTGACGTTTTTTGTGGCAGTTTTTTGTACAGTGACTGCCGCTATAGAGTAATGTTCGTGTGTGCGTACGTTTTTTTTCTCTCTTGCAGTGCATGAAGAAGTGCTGTTGGCTTGAAAAGCGTTTGGACATTTTCTTTGCTCATCCGATGTGGAACGCATCTTCGAACAAGTCTCGGCGGACTTGAACTAGAACGCGTTTAGAAGACCTCTTCTGTGTGGTAAGTGCGAACAACAGCGGTTGTTTTCATTGTTCAGATAGCCTTCACACTGAACATAAAATTCGGTGACGAACATTCCGAATTCAATGCACTTAGTTTCAGATGCGCATAGTATGATTCACGTAATCGCCGATGCAACTTGTTTATGCTGAGGCCCGACGCGAAACGCCTAATACCGAGCACTGCGTTGCTGCTGCGTCCACTGTTCAGCACTCCTTTTACCATTTTCTTGATTCATCTTTTTTCACGATGAGGCGGTATATGCTCGCTGCGAACTACCATATAATTTGCGTGTTGAGGCTGATTTCGACTTGCGCGCTTTTGTCTTCTAGCGCGCTGAACTTGAACCGTTCTTTTCCGCTGCATCCACAGTTCACTGATCTGTAGTTTCTAGTCTCACAGCTTTAAAGCGTTGCGTGACTGTTGCAAACTTCTATCATAATTTGCGTATATGGGGGCCTTTTTTGGACTAGTTGAGGGGAGTTTTAACATGCACAGTTTTCTTCGACCTTACGCGCACTCATACTTTTTTTCTCTCTCTCTTTTAAGATGCCTTGGTATCCGAGAATCTTCACAATAAAAAAGGATGGAACTCGAGGTTCCAAGCACCGATTTCAAAGGGGACGATGCTCGGTTGGCACGTATGTATATTTATTCTACGGTTGTGGTGGTTGTATAAGGCATCACATTGTCATCGTGCTAAGCCTCGAAAGGCGGTTGAATTTCGATGGAGGCGAAATTCTAGAGGTCAGTGTTCTGTACGTTGTCAGTGCACGTTGAAGAACCCCCAGGTGGTCTAAATTTCCGGAGCCCTTCACTGCGGCGCCCTCATAGCGTGAGTCGCTTTGGGACGTTAAACAGCCATAAACCAAACCATCAAAACAGGGAATATATATATATATATATATATATATATATATATATATATATATATATATATATATATATATATATATATATATATATATATATATATATATATATATATTAAGGAAACCGTCACCGAAACCAAGGCGCATAGGGGAATGGTTTGTTTTTTTATTATTAATTTCTAGTGCCAATGAATTGCTTTTTTTAAAGAAAATTACTTATAAAGCAGCAGATAAAACAACCATTCCGCCGGTGGGATCCGAACCCACGACCTCCGAATATCGCGTCCGGTGCTCTCACCAACTGAGCTACGGCGACGGCTGTCCAATCTGCTGCTTTCGTGGCTATTTATGTTTTGAGCGTACCCACGAAAGCGGCAGATTGGACAGCCATCGCCGTAGCTCAGTTGGTGAGAGCACCGGACGCGATATTCGGAGGTCGTGGGTTCGGATCCCACCGGCGGAATGGTTGTTTTATCTGCTGCTTTATAAGTAATTTTCTTTAAAAAACAATTCATTGGCACTAGAAATTAATAATAAAAAATAGAAACCATTCCACTATGCGCCTTAGTTTCGGCGGTTACTGTTGGTTTCCTTAATATGTTTGTCAAACGATCCCCTCATTTCACTATATATATATATATATATATATATATATATATATATATATATATATATATATATATATATATATATATATATATATATATATATATATATATATATATATATATACTGGTTTTGCTATAGCTACTGCTTTGTGTGAGAAGCTGGTTACCTTGGAGTCTGGCATAATTACTTTGTGAAACCTGCGTCCGAGATGAATGTGCAGTGACTTCGGTGTTTGGCGCGTTATGACCCAAGTTGCTGCTGCGCCGTTACCCCATATACTAGTACTGCAGTGAATCTGCATCGCACTCTTCCTTAATATCGATGACATGTTGCAAAGGTTCTGGGGAGGGCATGTGTCTTGTTTGGAGTCATTTTGCGTCCTTGGAGCCGAGTCTAATATGGGGACCTCCGGCCTGCATCGTCCTGTGCATAATGTATTATTGCATGCTATTGGCGCGGATTTTCCACATTATCAGTTGTGTAATTACCATTAAATTTTTATTCAGTAGAAAGCAGGAAATGAAACTTTCATGCCGCCATTGTAACCTAATAGTTCGTTGAGCTCAGTAAAGTGAGCAGTTTGCTTGTAGACTGCACTTAAAAATTTTTGCCCTTGTCTAAATCTGTGGTGTTGAGAACCCAAGTGAAAGAAGTAGCAGAACTTGAGATAAAAAACTGGCCCTTCATTCCAGGGGGAAGTGTGTGAAGTTGAGTCAGGGCAGTCTTGTTTTACAATATTTGTTGTTACCCCCATTCTTCACGCCAGAACTTACAAAGAAAAGCTCATTAGGCCGCTGTCACACATTCACCTTTTATCGTGATTGAGTCTATAGAGGTCAAGCTTGATGTAGATTTGGTACTGCTTTGTGGCTCAACTTTCTTGTCCAGAAGCTGGTTTCTGAGGTTTGGTTGAGTTTTTCCTTCGTGCTGAGGAAACATTAGAATTAAAACTAAAATGAAACATACAGTTAGATGTTTCATGAAAACTACAATTTTTAAACAACAATTTATTTAAGTTTAGCTTGATTTCCAAAACTGTGTTAACATGCAGCATCACACACTTGCCTGGACAGAAGTGAAAAAGCATGGAAGTGCCAATTTTTGCATGGGTTGGTAGTATTGTGTTTTGTGTTTGTTTCTGGTGGGACCCACTGTAGATGTGTCACAGCTACAGGACGTTTGATCAAAATATTTTTTTTACTTCTAAATGGTTATATGCTAGGGGTGTGCGAATAGTACTGTATCCGACCGGATCCTATTGTTTGGTGTTTTAAATCTCAAAGTATTCGGCTCGAGCGAGTGATGTTCTTGGAACGCTTCCTTCCCCGTGCCCCGACTCCATGGCATACATGCCTCATGCGTGCGAGCCGGCATGTATGGTGGAGCCAGTCTGCACATGCGCGTGGCAATAGACATGAGCAGGCGCAAGCGCGGCGCCGAGACCTGCACCTGCCAGGTGCCTACACTCTCGTTACCCATGGTGCGCATGTACCGGAACCGGCATGGCAGTGTGCATTGACTGGACAGCGCCCTTGATTTCGGCGGGACGAGTCTGAGCTGAGTGCATCTGCCACAGGCACCTCTTTGCGTGAAGTACGATAATGAAGCATGAGGGCGCAAGCGCAAAGGGGAGCTAGCACAAGATGCATGGATGCCCCCTTCTGGCACATGACGCCGGGTGGCATGTAGTGTGTATGCTTAGCAGGTGCCCATGGACTCACCCCTGAAAAGCAATAGCTGCGCAATGACGAAATCGCAATTAAAAACACCAGTCGGAAGGTCCCACAAATTTGTCTGCACTGCATGTAGGTCAACCCCTCAAATTTCCCATGGCCATTGTAAAAAGTTAACACAGAATGCGATGACCTTGTGTGTTAGAAGAGTACATGATTTTGAAATGCTTATTGTGTCATTGAACTTTTTTGTATGCCAGCCAGAAATATTCGAAATATTCAGTTCGAATTCGCTTTGAACCAGAAAACCACTGTTTTCATGCCGAAATTATAAACCCAGTTAGTTTTGCACCGTTTTTTCCAGTACGTTTGCATGCAGCACCACCTACCACTTAGCAGGCGAACTCGTCGATTAGGTTCAAATGGAAACGAATAGCAGGGTTAAATGTCGAGCGTGCTTGGAACTTAACTGCAATTGAACCCTTTAGATATTAAATGTGCCCGTGTGCAAGAAGTATAATAAAATGCAGGGGGGAACAGAGATAAGGAAGAGTGTATAAAACTTGTATCCTGACACATGATGTGTCGAAATGATGGGAAGCATCTTATAATTGCTAATTACGGGGATTTTAATACAGTTGGCCAGTTTTGAGGTATTTAGCTAAATTTAATCCTGTCATGCTTATGGCTATATCTTGCACCATGTATTTTTGTTGTGCTGTTATGCTAGAATTGTCATGTTTAGTTCCTGATGTGTTGAAGTTAAACATCACGAATTAACGTCCTCAAGTAGAGGCTGTCCCATAATAACATGCTGTTATTGCACTGGTACATTTGCATGGCCTGCTTGTGTTTTTTTGTGAGAGACTTGTCTTTGATGTTGTGATCTTCATTTTTTGCACCATACTTGTTTAAAAAAAAAGCTGTCTTTCTCAGGGAAAATGATTGCTTTGCTGGGAATGCACAGTGCAAAGTGTGAATGCATTCCACTCTATAATGTGTACTTGAGCCTTGGAATATTTTACTCAGTACCGTGTTCACTTCTTTTACTTCGCTGACCTTTAGCATTATGGCTAGAGCTACTCTTATATCAGCAGGAGATAGGCAGAACAGTCTTTGGGCATTGTGTTCAAAGGGTGCTAACATGCTGATGGGACACTAGTATTAAGCACATTTGTTTGTTTATGACGAAGTATTACAGTATGAGGTTAGGGGTACCATGTACAGTGGAGACCACTTATAACGTAACCGCTTACAGTGCGGGGCGGTATATAATGCGGCTTTTGCCAGCCACTAATCTGCCTCTCATAGGGCTCAATGTAAAGTCATACTGCTTAATATGTGGTCGAGCGAAGAGAAATACCGGTTACAGTGCGGTTTTAAAATCCGTTCGGCAGCTGTTTGCAACAGCAAGGGCACTTTCCTTCGCTGCACAGGGAGCTTGTGAGGCGCACTGCCACTTATTCCACACAACACAAACAGAACAAAAAGTTATGCAGCAATCTGTGGCCGACTCAACGGAAATGCGACAGCATAAATCGTTTTCATGATCCCTGAAACTCCGCTTCTTAGGTTACACTTTTTATTTCGCTTTGCAATTCGCTCATAAATTGCTTTCACCAGTGGAATGCACTGCATCAAGGATTTGTCTTCACCACCCAGCTGGTTATGTTGCGGTAGCGCTGCGTGCCGTATGATAAACCTAATCTAAGCGTACAACGGACTCAGTGGGTTGTTTTGTGTTCAGGGATAGATAAAGCATTTTTTTAAGCGAAGCTACCCATCAGGCGTGTATTTTGACTTGAAAAAGTTTTTTTTATACAGCGTGGTACCCGCGTATTGAGCAGATTTTTGTGGCCACTGCGACATACGTTAAAAGCGATCTACACTATAGATTATGAAATCTTTCATGTCTCTCTTCCATGATGGTTTTCCATAGCACTGTTTTAATATGTTACAGATGTGTGATGATAAAAAGTTTACACGCCACACTCGGCGATAGTTTTCCTTTGCAATGAAGGGAAGCTATGGGTGTGTTGTGACTGTGTGAGTCCGCGTAACAGTCCGACCGCACAAGGGTGCACCAGGTCTCTTGGCGTCTTTCTCTTTCCACGGTACCTCCACTATGTTGCTGGCGCAGTTGGTGTCATCTGTAGAAGCTTCTTGCAACTAGACGTGCCTAGCAATTTTGCAATCGAGGAAACTTTTTTCTTGACCTTCAGCATTGAAAGTTGGCATTTGTTACAAATATGCCTTAAAAATGAATATTGACAATATATTATGCTTTAAGAGAGAGCTAATAACTGCAAGCAAACTATTTTCAGCTGTACAGGAAGAAAGTGCGTTTTAGGTTCTGTAGCTTTTGCTGCCTTGCCAGGAAAAGTTGTCGTGGAGTATAGTCTCTGCACTGGTGACGTGACTAATAACATTAGCAAGTTGTGCACAGCAGAGGCATGCCTTGAAACTAATTCTGTCTTGGTTACTCCAGAGCTGCTGGCTGTGACATCCACATACGGGGAGCCGATTCAAGCTACTGCTTGTTCCTTGTGGACAAAAACATGCTGGTGAGTATGTGTTTCCGTTGACTAACTATTGCTTTAATTCAATTCTGTGGAGACTCTGCAGGGACTGATTGGTGTTTTATATGTCCCCAAAGAACAATGTGGACTAAGAGCTGTTGAATAGAGTTTTCAGGAATGTGTGTGTATGCGTGCGTGCGTGCGGGTGTGTGTGTGTGTGAGTGTCCTATGTTGGCAGCTTGTTATGCTAATTTAAACTTTTCATGCCAGCTCTAAATGTTTTTAACGATTAAGCTCCAATTGCAGTGATTAAAAAGTTTCGAATGGTCTTCAATGGGACATGCTCTAGAACATTTTTGGTAATAGTTTTGCCAAGTGGCTGAAAATATCGCAGTTGATATGTTTTTGCCAGTTGTTTTGAAATCTGTTGTTAATTTTTGCCAGTCATGCATTTGAAATATAGGGGTGTTTTTGTGAGCCTATTTGTCATCAGTGGGCATAAGACAGCAGTGAAAAATATGTGCTTTTGCTCGCTATGGTCCCCTTTTATGCTGCAGAAGAAAGTGCTCCATGCATAAAATTTTCAAACTTTTTAACAATTAGTACTCTTTAGCATGTCTCATTTTGATGGGACTGCAATGGTTGTAGCAAATTTGAATCACTTTAGTAACTGCTGCCGTTGTGGCTCCGTGGTTATCGCTCTCAACTGCTGGCGCGAAAGACGCGGGTTCGATCGCGGCCGCGGTGGTCAAATTTCGATACAGGTGAAAACCTGGAGGCCCGTGTACTGAGCGATTTCAGTGGCTGTTGAAGAACCCCAGGTCGTCGAAACTTCCTGAGCCCTTCACAACAGCGTCCCTCATAGCGAGAGTCACCTTGGGACGTTAGACCACCATAAACCAAACCACTTCTGCGACTAGAAATTGCATTAAAAATATCATAGCTGCATTCTGCATATAGTACAGCATATTCATACCAAATTTCATTTCTAATTTCAGCAAGTGCAAGAATGTAATGCACAAGCTCCGAGGTAGCATGGGAATGATGAATGAAGAAAAATGCATTCCAAGTGATTTAAACTGACAGTGGTGATGCAGCTTCTGGGGCCATCAGAAACACTAGTGTAGTGAGAAATATGACTTTTCAGCCTGAAGTGCTGAAAAAAATGTGCGCCATGCATTACGCCCTGTGGCACTGGTAATATCTTGCATTGTATGCATTATAAGTAGCAGACAGGTTACTACCATGCAGCAAACTGCCTCATATGAGGTGTTGATACTGTCAGACCTGCTCACCTGGAGCTTCGGTATAGCAAATGATATCCATTTCTTGCTCCCTGTGTTGTGTGACGACCGTGCGCAATCGCTGAGCGGATAGGGCGCTCAGCTGCTGAGCCCAAGGACATGGGTTCAATTCTTGCCGTGGTGGCAGTGTTTCGATGGCAGAGAGAGAGATGGAGACAAAATGCATAAGGCACTGTGTGTGAGGTCAGCGTTTGTTACAGAACCCCAGGTGGTCTGAATCAATCCAGAGCCCTGCACTGTGGTGTCCTTCATAGCCCATTTGTCACTTCAGGGCATTAAGCCTTGCAATTAACAATTTGTATTGTGTGACGTGCTCAGTATTGGGAGCATGCAGAGTTTGTCTGATGTACTTGAAGATGGCAGTTTGTACCACGAAGGTGCTGTACAGTGGCCTTTTGCTGCGTTAGCAAACCTTTAAGCTATATTGCTGGAACTCTGCATTACTGTATGGTGGGCTTTGTACGGGAGCTAATTGTAAAATTTTCATGCAGGCGCAAGTTGTGAATGTCACTGGCTCTGCTGGTGTGAAGCACAATGGGGAACGTGTACGCAACACGTCTTTTCTCAGCCATGGGGACATTGTTCAAATTGGTTCACGCCAATTCCGCTTTGAGTGGGTGAATAAGCGGAAAAAAAAGAGTGCGCAAAAGCGAACGAAAAAGAGTTCTAAAGTTGCTGCTGCTTCTCACCAGCCAAAAGGTAAGGTACTTTACTTGATTGTGCAGAATTATACCTACTGCATTATACAGTTCGCCTGCAAAAGTCTAATTGAGGTAATCTGTAATGCCTGTGCACGTTAAGAACCCCAGGTGGTCGAAATTTCCAGAGCCCTTCACTGCGGTGTGCCTCATAGCCTGAGTTGCTTTGGGACGTTAAACACCCATAAACCATTCTTACCTCAGTTATTTCATTTTATGCTATCATTACCACAGCATGCAATAATGACATTGATTAGTAATGGATGTTGAATTGTTAGAGTCGGGTTTGTTAGCTGCCCCTCGCACAGCTGTTATAACTGCCTGTGTAGACAGCAGGAGCTCTGCCCTCTGCCGTTGATAATGTGGTAGGTCTGAAAGGGCTAGTAGAATTGTAGCAGTCAAGTGAGTGGAAGAAAATGGATCATGGGTGTTTGGGTGCTTCAGGTCACTTTAGTCTAAGGTTGCAGGTTTTCCCATGAAGCCGGAACTGGTGGCAAATTCATGTTTGGTGTGCGCAGAAAGTGTTCATTTGACGTAATGTTGAGTACCTGGATATTCCTGTGAAAGTAATTTCAGTGTCTTAAATTTTTAGGAGACGACCGCTCTTCAGTGATTTTACTCTAGCATGATATGGCGGAAAGTTTTCACTATGCATTTTAAGGTCGTTTAGTCTGCCATATAATCATTGTTGGGTACTGTGTTTAAGCGACACACAGTTATTGTTTGAACAGAGATTTTGTGGCAGTAGAGCCGTCATTTATGTTGCTAATGGCCCCTCATGTCATGACTGTCAATTAAGCATCAGCTGAATTCAGGGTACAGCCTCTGAATGGATTGTTTAGATGCAACATAGTTTTTTTAGAGGTAAAGTTTCTGTGTAGTAAGTGTTTGTTTCTGGCAGAGTTTGTAAAGAATTGAAAACTTTGTTATTTGGCGTGTAAGGCACTGTGATATGTTACACTTTACCGCCTTGTGCACTTGCTTGTAATTGCTGAGTAATTGCTAATGAAGGACCAAGCTCTTGGTCCTTTTTGTCACTGCTTGTTGCATCTAAGATGAGGTGCTTGATATCTCTAGACAACAAATTATTTCCTTAAGAAAAAAGAATGGAGGGCTACTAGCAAGCACGTATCATGCATCTGTGAAAACTTTTTTTTAGCTGCAGGGGATGCAAGAGAGAGTTCAACAAAACACCATGAAAGTGATAACGAGGCTCGCCATAAGCAACAGTCAAGGAATAGAGCCTTGCATTCAAGTACCTCATCAACACCCTTGATTGATGAATCAAGGAAGCGAGCGAGACGCTCAAGGAGCTGTTTGCCAGGAATGCACAATAGCTTTGAAGAAGAGTACCCTTCATTCCAGGAAGGACAAAGCTGCAGCTCGCTCAAGAGAAGGTCTCAGTCTCTCGAAAATAGTATAGCGGAAAGGTCCTGCAAACTGAGACGCTGGAGGAGAAAAAAGGGTCTTAAAGTCAATTCATTCTCGCACAAGGAAAACAGCTCTGGTTTTTTAACCCCAGGATCACAGAGCTGGTACCCAAATGGCAAGGCTACAACAGATGAATCATTCCTTGATTCACCTGGCCTTTCTAGAAGGGCACTCATACGCTCTCAAACAAGTTTGTGCCACACATCGTTGAGCTCATCAGCTGGCTCTCTAGGTTGTGAGTCCTTTTTCAAAACACCCAACCATACTGATTCCATCAGCAAAAGAGAGTTGGGTCCTCTCACTGCTCAAGATGTATCTAATTCTTCACTTGGCAACAAGCGTGCTTATAAACGGCTTTCACACATTGCAAATCCAAGATCCCATCAAAGCCATGCAAAAAGTTTTACAGCAAGTCCTCTGAGCAGCCGTTCAAGGCCCTCCTTGGAGAAAAATACTAATGGGGCTCACACACCTTCAGACCATTCTGCTAGGAGCACTTGGGCTAATTCATCTCTTGGTCAGAACTCTGAGTGTACCAACAGTTTTAAAAGAGTGGTCACCGCTGATGAAACTATTAGTTCATTTGATGGTTCTAACTGCGAAGGCCAGTTTGGTGCAAGCACTCTAGGCTTTCTAGAACAGGAAGAAGGTGTTTCTGCTAAAAAGACAGGGTCCAAATGTGCCATCTCGACAGACAGTACTTCAAAGAAGAGGAGGAGGAGGAGGAAGAAGAAGTGGAACAGCACCAGCTTTAATGAATCTCCAGGGGACAAGGAAGGCGCTGCAGAAGTTCCTTCTAGGGCTGCCAGAAGCAGCATCACTAACAGTGCAGTAGACTCACTAACCTGGGTTCAGTTGGGCAGTGAAGGTCTATTGCAGGGTGTCTTCTATGTCCCTGCCGTTTTTTTGAATATGGTAACACCTGCTTCTAACAACAGAAGCAAAAAGGAAAGTCCAGAGCAAGAGCATGCAGTTGCTTCTGAGGAAGGGGATGATAAGAAAGAAGGTGTACCACCGCAATATGCACGAGACGAGTCACAATCTGATCAGGAGTCATTGGAACACATGGGCATCATGGCAGAATCTCCTAAGGTGACTGTCAGTAAGCAAACTTTCCAATGCTCAAGCCAAACGTTGGAAAACAGTCGAGAAAGTGCACTGGAGAAGGCCACTTTGCTTACCAGGAGTGGAAGATTTAGCCACACACCGACTTCAAAGGAAATGAGAGAAGAGGTTTCCGAGCTTGAGGCAACAGGCACAGCAAGTGCTTTGAAAGCCCCGACGTCTAGACAAACTTTACCTTCAAGAAATGTAACCGAAGAGATGAACCGAGCAGTAAGCACATTGTCACCTGGACACATGACTTTGGATGATGTCGATGTAGAGAACAAAGAAGCCCAAGCACAGAAAAATGTGGATACACCAAAGCCCTTCCAAACTTCAGGAGGTAAACAAACTCCAGCTTCGAGCAAGATCAGTGCAAGTGAAGAGGCTACAGAGCAAGTCATAATGGGCACATCACCAATTGAACGCCCACCTTTAATGAACATCAGTCCTGTGGTGGCTGAATCTGTTGGCACACAAAGTACAAGGTCTCCCTGCGCACTAACCTTGAAAAATTCAAGTACAGAGGCTACAGGGGATGAGACAGTAGGCCTCAGACCAAACTCATTGAATGCTAGTGGAGAAAAGAAAGTTGTTTCAAGGAAGGTGAATATTGAAGCTCCACAGCAAGAGATGGCAGACACACCAAAGTCTCTAAAAGCCTCGGAAGCGAAGCAGATATCTGCTTCCAAGAAGATAAAAGAAGGTCAAGGGGACCTTAAGCAAACAACACAAGCCTCACCATCTGAATGTGTTTCCTTTGATAACGCATCTGCTGCAACTGAGGGGTTTGTCAGGTTCACAATATCTAGCCTCTCGTCAGCTTCAAGGAACGTAAGTGCAGTGACTCCTGGGATGGAGGAAGTCTGCTCACAGAATGTCATGGGAGGTTCAAGAGTATCGAGTAAGAGCAAAGAAGCCCTAGCACAGGAAACAGTGGACACACCAAAGTCTTTGAACACTTCAGGAGGCAAGCAAACTCCAGCTTCAGGCGAGATCATAGTACTGGTTAAAGAGGCCACAGAGCAGAACATTGTGGGCGCATCACCAGTTGAATCACCGAAGTCTCTGGAGGCCTCAACAGCTCACTGGGCACCATCTGCAAGCAATGTAGTTAAAGAGGACCTTGAGCAAGAAACACGTGCTTCACCTTCTAAGCAGGTGAATGAAGTAGAAGAGGTCCCTGAGCTAGAAACTGCAGGTGTGTCCCTATCAAAATGCTCATCTGCAACCAACGTACATGCCTTGGCAGATGAACCTGTCAGGCCTACTAGAGGTTGCTGTACTCGGGGTTCAAGGAAGGACAATGAAGAGGCCCGAGAAGAAAAGAAAGTGGACCACCCACAAAGTACAAAAGCAACTAGAGCGAAGCATACTCAGGGTTCAAGGAAAGCTGTGAAAGTGGATATGGCCCAGACAGCAACTGAAGCAACTCCAAGGAAGACCCGGGGAAGACGTGCCAAAGCACTCGAGACTGCCCTTGGTAAGCAGACTGTTGAAGCCTATTCTTTTATGTGCTCATCTTATAGGGGTTAGTCCTTGCGGAACAGTTTTTTGTTTTGCAGACCCGTAGGCAGATTTTGCCAGTGCTTTTTGCTTTTCAGTTCCAAGAATGCACATGCAAGTACGTGTGTGCTAGTGCTAAAATTGTTCCAAGTGTGCTATCCATGTTAATATCATGCATGATGTAATGCTGTGCATGTTTATACCTGATGATTCTTTTTTTACAGGTTTATAATAAAAAAGCGACACTGATGGTCACATAGATGCTGCTTTCACTGAGTGTATGTTGGGCTCGGAGTACTCTTGAGTGACAAGGTAGTGGTCATGGTTATGGGACTAGTTAGTCAAAATTTCCTAATTACCCTTTTAATTGTTTTAATACAGCACGGTGAAATTGCAGTCTTGAAGGCTGTTGATTCGAGGGAAATCCCATTTACAGAACTCACGAAAGTGCAAAACCCTGTATGTCAGTCAGTTTATTGCTTCCTCCCTCCCTTTTTTTCCTAAAGTTATCTTTCGCTGTAACCTCCCTTCCTCCAGTTTATTGTTTAATGAAATAAACACTACTACTTACTGTTTGAATTGGATTTGCATACAATATGTTGGTACAGGATTCTGTACTATTAAGTTATTTTTATTCTTTTACATCTTTATTTGAGAGTAACAGCATATGGTGGGGGGGCATTGTGTCAGGCTCTCTTGACATGAAACTTAGTTGTCTGTCACTGAGGGAATTCTACAAAATTCACACTATTTCATCGTCGAGAGTAAATGCAAGCATGAAATGCACTGCAGGGAACGCACACTGTAATTAAGGGTTTAAAACTTCTCCTGAACCGTTTTGCAGTCCTGGTGCGACCGCGATCCCTGACGACATAAACTGGCAGTCACGTGCTTGCTGGCGACTGAACTGCGCACTGTACATATAGTGAGTGTAAGGGAGTGGGTTGTTCGGACTAGGGGTGCAGAGGGGTAAAGGGAGAAGTCTTGACTACTTGCCAGGGGGAGGGGCTCAGAGCCGACAACTTCTAATTGCAATTTCTAGCTCGAATGCGCGCGTAGAGCCCTACTTATTTTTTAAGTAATGCATAACAATGCCATGGCTAGTACCTGCAATTTAAAACCACAATTTGTTGGTAGACCATGTCATGACCCCTTTTAGCGTACTCGGGGAAAATTTGGCGAATTTGGAAACGTCAACGTGGTAGACACCCTGGGTGATTACTAGAATGTTACAAAGGAATGTCATGCAGCTACACCATGCAAATATGTATGAGTGCACATGAGACTGAAATAGGAATAGCTACGTCTGATCCACTCATTTGTATCTTTCTCATACAGAGTGGGCAGATGACAAACCTGATGCCTCTCGAAGGACAGCAGAAGATCACTCTGAGGAGGTGAGAAAACAGAATTGCAGGCGTTTCTGAAGACATGCTTGCAAAGTTTGAAATACGGTATTGTTGTCCTTAGGGACAGAACAGAAGAATGCAGCATCTGTAATATTTTGCCAAACGCATTAAAGCATAGCTATACACAGGACTGGCTGAGCGCCTACTGCTCATGAGCAGCGACAGGTGTGTGTCCCCACCTGGAAATCGCACATGCACAGCAGGCACCCACCTAGTCTGGCATACATAGCTTGCACGGGACGTCACTTCAGGAGGCTCACTGTTACGGCAGCCATGTTTAAGAAACACTCAGCTTTTGTGCACACTTCAGGACCCGGATAAAAGGTTGTGATCTGTGCTGCGAAGGGGTGCTTTTCGCTTTTGATTTGAAAATTCATCCACTTTCGAGCGAGCAGCTCGTTGGATTGGCATGTGTTGAGTGCAAGAAAAGTTTTCACAGTGCGAGGAGCCCTCATGATGCGCCAGGGTTGGCCTGCTCCTGGATTTTACATGGCGGCATTGTTAGGTACTTTTTTTTCTGTCTCCTTTGGGACCATCAAATTAGTGTACTAAGCGTTTTCATCGCATATTTATTTGTGAATGGGTAAAGAGTTTTTCACGAAAAAAACCCCTTCTTGGAGAGGGCAGCACACATTTTCCTTGAGCTTTTTTGTCAAGTTGTATTTAGTTCGAGGCATCAATACAGCAATCCCTGCCCCTGTCCTTTTACTTTCTGGGTATGAAAGCTCAGTTTGTAGAAACATTGATTTCTCCACAGTAATATGGTTGGTGGCAGCTATGGTGGAACAGTGCATAGGTGAATCGTTGTTCCCGCCACATCAGTCTCAGTATGCTGTTTCTGAGCCTCAGCTTGCATTTTACGCTGCATCATTTTTGACTGGGTGCTGATGGCATGCGGAATCTTCATGCTTGGCACTTTACCCAAGGAGGAGAAACTGGGCTCAGTCAGGATTCGTCTTCTCGAATTACTTGGGAGGTGGGGGAGTCTTCATTACAATGCCAACAGTAGGGTTACACAGTGATGTTTTCTTTGTTTTGTCATCAGCATGCCATCAGCAGTCGACATTGTGGGTTTACTTGTTATGAATTGCATGCCACAGATTTGACATGGTTATAGCATGCTGCACGCAAAATTCATTGGTTTTTCTGAGCGTCTTCGCTCACATTCTCACAATGGACCTCTGTAATGTGTGAGAATATTGTGTTCTTTAGCATTTTAGAGAGAAAACTGGGATACTCCGAGCAAGTTCTTATGAGAGAACAGACGTTTCAGTGCCAACTTAGCACCATCTTCAGGGTTGACTTGGTGGAAGCAAGAGACACGCTTTTTGTAATCACTGCCGCTAGGTGTCGTCGCCGTGCTAGTCACAATATGTCACAATCAGATTGCGGGGGTCCTTCCGTGTGAGGCATATGAGTTGGGGCCCACAGTGAGTAGTTGCAAAGGCCGTGTGCTTCAGTTTACATTTCCGGGTATGTTTTGGATGTGCCAGCATTCTACGATCTGTCGCTTGTAGGGATCTGGCTCAGTGTCTACAAGTTCATGCGGTGGTCCAAGTCCTTGGAACGCTCCATGATTGCACTGCGCCCTTTTTCGAAATTCTACACATTATGCGTGCTTGCATAGCTTTTGTAGCAAATTCTTTGTTTCATTGATGTAGCTGGCAGAATAGTCAGCACTATCGCTGCTGAAGCAATGAAGTATTGCGCCAAAAGTCACGTTGGACGACAGCCTTGCAAATTGAGCTGGTGGTTCATAAACATGGCGGACCCATCTCATGGGATTCCTTTCACTGATCGCAGTGCAACCTATATATGCATCTACACGAATACTTCTCCGCTATGGTAAAATTATCCGCACATCATCGACTCCGCGATCGCTAGTCGTGCTGTATGCAAAAGGGGCAATGAGCATGGGCGCGCGGCCAGTACATCGCTGATGTCGCGATCGGCAGCCGTGCTGTACACATCGTGAGCAGTGAGCTGTGGCCATGCGACCGTAAATAAATGCTGTCAGCCGAAAACAGATCTGTGTGAGCACATTTTTCATGCTGCTTCGTACTGATTTTGTTCATTTTGGATGACACAAAACTTCGGACGATATGATTTTTCTCGAGACCCCGTAAGATTTGCTTCACCAAGATTCTGCTGTATGTTCAAACAGCGTAAGATCTAACACAAAGCTTCTTGTTGCAACTTGAGTCAGTCATGAATCAGCGGTAGAAAGGTCAGCCAGCACATACATAGGCGTCTATAGGGGTCTTTTGTGGAGTCCATGCCGTTTCCCATGAGAGCGGGTAAGTGCTACTCTGAATGTGCGGGCCAGCTCCAAACAAAGACGTGTCTTTTGTGGAATCCGTGTTGCTCCATGAAGCAGTGAGACAAGCACGGTGCAATGCGTTCTCACAGGAGAGGATGCCAAAGCCGGGCAGGGGTTGCACTGCGCTGCTCTATACCACTGAGGAGAATTTGTTCAGTGCAATACTTTAGAGGCTTTGCTTGACAAAGTGCAGATGCTTCCCACTGTACTCTTGGGGGTAGCTTGATCGTCGTCCACGTTTTCTGCCTCAGTGTATCACAGAATCATGCTGCACTCAATCTTTGGGTTAGGGAGTACTGTAATTGGCAGTCATGTTTTTTTCAGCTCTCGGCTTGTCTCTCTTTGCTCGTTATTTGTGCTCAAGAACTGCTGCATCAACGTATATTTATTTGGCAAAAGACTGGGCAATAGTTGCCGAATTCTAAGATGAAAACGGTGCAGCAGTGACTGTTTTTCACGTTTCCATTAATGCTTTATTGCATGCCTATTGAAATCGTCAGGGCCGCCCGCATCCTTCACGGTGTGCAGAACAGTGAAGCTCTGCCGTATCACACCCATCATAAGCAGCGCTGCTGCGTGTGAGAAGGCTTCACTGTGTGAACAGCAAATTGTACGCGATAAACATGCAGTTTTGACACACTGGAAGAACGGAAACCACGCAGATGCAAGTGAAGGAAACTGCGCCGAAGTGGTGAGAGGAAAAAGAAGTGACAGCATAACCCGAGCTACATATATATACTCCTAGAATACTCAGATGAGGGAATGCATGCCTTCTGAACCATGTCCGTTGCCATAAAGAATGAATGGTTCTTGAGAAACTGTACTTTTAATTATGCGTGTGTTTTGTCCTGTTGGCCAGGAGGGCGAGTATTGGCATGACAGGTGTAGTAGGTTTTGTAATTCATGCTGGTCTATGTCTGTTGTTCAAGAGCTCACCCCTCGTTTCTGAAGGCGATTGACAGCGGCACGTGTGGAAGGTTCCGCTGATGTCAACACCATTGTGTCAGATCATAGCTGTACAGTTAGCGAGTGAAATTTTCAAGGGTTGTGTCAGAATGTTCAGTCCGTGTGACTGCTTTAAGAGGGTTCACCAGTGCGAGCTGCCATAGAGAATACATGGGCACTTTCAGAAGCTCTAGCACATCTAAATTTGTCCAAATTTTATGCGGCTTGCGGTAGCATTTTCATGTTTGATAAGTGTGAGGAAATGTTGCGGACAGATTGTCGATTAAAGCTTTCATTTTTTTAGGGAGTGGTAAATATCCAAAAAAATCTTAAACTTTTAAGCATGTTGCTCTTTATTGTTGCGTACTTTAAAAAAAATAGTATCGATATTTGGTTTGCAACATTTCCTCTTTTTTCTTTCTGTATTGTTACGGCAAAATTTTCGTCAATATTGAGCCTGTGTTGTGCGTTTGCTATGTTCTCAAAGTGTTGTGTATACTTTCTGGATAAGGTGAAAATACGCATCAAGTTTGACTCTTGCGATGTGGCTCCACCTGGCACCAGGATATTTTCCTAATACTATACTCTAACACCAACCTTCTCTTCACCCATTTCGCTGTGTTCATGCATGTGAGGTTTTTTGGGTACAGGCTTGAATGAACTAAGCCGCCGCCTCTCCTTCCCCCTTTTTTTATTTCCTTGGGCTGTATTGGTGTATCCTTTTTTTTCCTTTTAGTGAGGCAAAGAGGATGTGGGACCCGAGGCTGATCAATGCTGGTGGTGTCCGCTCATTGTACACGGGTGCACCGTCCCCACAGAAAGCTGCTTGCCCACAGTCTAATTTGAATAATCACGTTTCACGCATGTTGTGCGGTTACGAAATGACAGTCTCTAGAGACATTTAGAATAGAGGGACCCTGTCGGTTAGGGTGAAAGGGGAATACAGGGGTGCCATTTGTGTATTTGTATTTCTCGCGCTATCTTTTAGAGCTTGAAGAAAAAATTACTCCAATGGTACCTTTTTGCGAACAAGAAGTTAATATTTAAAAAGCTAGCTAGTCAGCCTAAACTAATTAATCGACTGTGCAGTGCGAAAAAGAAAGTCAGGCAGGGTTCAATCATGGTTATACCAGAGGTCAAGCGAAAGCATTTTGACAATGGCCCGGACCAGATTTAGAGTTTGTCATCGTATTGGGCACGATCAATATGGTTGAACGCTCAGTTATGATTGGTCTAAATCGGCCGAGGTCAAATTTCGGGGCTGGCCCGTGTCAAATTTACAGACAGTCATCGTCTGTTTGTCTGAGCACATTGAAATTAGCCTGAAAATAGATTTTGGTCCAAATCAATGAAGGTCAAATTTCGGAGGTGGGATGCTCAACATTTAGGAAACGACCCGGGTCTAATTTAGAGACACCATCGCATTAACCATAGTCAAAATATGCTTGTCATCTGACTTAAAGCTGTTGCTATGAAATCGCTAAGTGCGAAGGTCACTTCAATGTCATATACGCACACCGGGCTGAAAGTCAAGTTTTCCCTTGAATAGATACGGCAGAGTAGGCCACACGACACTCAGTCGAACTGAACCCATTTTACGCCTCGACTGCTGGCCCGAAAGACGCGGGTTCGATCCCGGCCGCGGCGGTCGAATTTCGATGGAGACGAAATTCTAGAGGCCCGTGTGCTGTGCGATGTCAGTGCACGTTAAAGAACCCCAGGTGGTCGAAATTTCCGGAGCCCTTCACTACGGCGTCTCTCATAGCCTGAGTCACTTTGGGACGTTAAACCCCCGTAAAACAAACAAACAAACAAACCTTTTTACGCGCCTAGGACACTCCTTCAATTGTTATAAACATGGTATACATATAGCTGGGCACCTGTTCTATTTACATGGACCGAGAGAGCGAGAAACGTAGGGCAAAAATTCATCCCTTTACTCAACAAAACATTGACTAGTTCGAGCACATACAGTAAATACGCAGCTGTAAAGTACAAGCATTTGCGATAGACATGGTTGTACACACAGATGCATATCAGAATAAAATGCATTAAAACAGACAGGAATGCAGCAAAACAATCCAGTATGGAATGTTACTAGCATGACGGATTTATCTCTTTCAGACACTCATTGAGTTCTGCTATCGAGAAAAATGCGAAAATCTGCATGTGTATTAGCCGATACTGGTAAAATATTCTCCAAACTTTTTTGCTAGCCTAATTCTCGAACGTTAGCATAAAGACTAATCTAGCAAGCCCTGGCAAACCATTCCTGTAACGATAACAGAGTTCGATTTCGTTCATATTGGCCAGAATAATGTGACTGCAGTGCGCGCAGCGCTTTATTAGTAGCTTGCTATATTCGTATAAAACGTTTTGGTGCTGTACGCGTGGTGTTTCGCTGTAAAAACTCTGGAGTTGCTCAAAGTTATTCAACTAACTTCAAACTTTTGCCACCGCTTGCGAGATCGTACAGTCACGTTGGAGGAGCGAGCGCTCACCACAACTGGTGTGCCGGTGTCCGGCGCCTCTTTCGACTAGAACACCGCACCGCTCCGCTGCTGCCGCGGTTTTCGGCTCCGTCGCCGCCGCGCCGTAGAGGAGGCCGGCTGTGAGAATGTGGCCTAAGAAGTACTAGAACCAAAATGGAATGCATGCACACTTAGTGTAGCAGTAAGACACAACAGCCTAACAGCCATATGTTAGCGTTCGAAAATGCACCATCATGAGCACACCTCAAGTGGTACACTTTACGAAGCTGAATCACGTTAAGAAAGCGCTTCTTCATCATCATCAGCCGGACTACACCCACTGCAGGACAAATGCCTCTGCCATGTCTCTCCAATTAACCCGGTCCTTTGCCAGCTGCGCCCACACTATGCCTGTGAACTTCTTAATCTCATCCGCCCACTTAACCTTCTGCCGGCCCCTGCTGCGCTTGCCTTCTCTTGGAATCCACTCCGTTACCCTTAAGGACCAGCGGTTGTCTTGCCTTCGCATCACATGCTCTGCCCAAGCCCATTTCTTCCTCTTGATTTCAACTAGGATGTCATTAGCACGAGTTTGTTTTCTCACCCACACTGCCCGATTCCGGTCTCTTAGCGTTTCATCTATCATGTTCCATTCCATGGCTTGCTGCGTTGTCCGTAAACTTAAGCTGAACCCTTTTCGTCAGCCTCTACTTTTCTGCCCCGTAGGTGAGTACCGGCACGATACAGCTGTTGTACACTATTCATGATCTGAGAGAACCTGCCATATGCACTCCACCCCTTCTTTTCCTTCTAGTTATTTCCGTCTCATGGTCCAGATCAGGTGTCACTACCTGTCCTAAGTAGACGTATTCCTTTACCACTTCTAGCACCTCGGTTCCAATTGTGAACTGCTGTTCTCTTGCTAGGTTATTGAACATTACTTTGGTTTTCTGCATGTTCATTTTTAGACCCACTGTTTTTCTTTGCCTGTGCAAATCATTCATCATGCTTTGCAATTCATCTCGTGACAAAGCAAGGCAATGTCATCAGCGAATCGCAGATTATTTAGGTATTCTCCATTAACTTGTATCCCCAACTGTTCCCAATTCAGGCCTCGGAATACCGCCTGTAAACAGGCGGTGGGTAGCATTGACGAGATCGGATCTCATTGCCTGACGTCCTTCCTTATTGGAATTTTATTGCTGAGTTTATAAAGGACTATGGTAGCTGTGCAGTTGCTATAGATATCTTCCGGTATTTTCAAATAAGGCTCTTCTACACCCTCATTACGCAATGCCTGCATTACTACTGATGTTTCCTCTGAGTCAAATGCTTTCTCATAATCAATGAAGGGTATATATAGGGGTTGGTTATATTCTGCGCATTTCTCTATCAACTGATTGATAATGTGAGTATGGTCTATTGTGAAATATCCTTTACAAAAGCCTGCCTGGCCATTTGGTTAATGTAGGTCTAAGTTTGCCCTGACTCTATTAGCGATTACCTTAGTAAATACCTTGTAGGCAATGGATGGTAAGCTGGACAGTCTGTAGTTTTTCAGGTCCTTGACTTCTCCTTTCTTAGGAATTAAGATAATGTTAGCGTTCCTCCAAGATTCTGGTACACTTGAGGTCATAAGACACTGCGTGTACAGGATGGCTGGATTTTATAGCACCATCTCTCCTCCGTCCTTCAACAGATCTGCTGTTACCCGATCCTCATCAGCCGCTTTCCCCCTTTGCATTGTTCCCTAAGGCTTCCTTTACTTCCTCTTTAGTTAATTGCTGGATTACCTATTGCTGTGCGCTAGCAGACAAGGCAAAGGAAATGAGGGGCTCGTTTGACAAACTTATGAAGGGAGCCAACAGTCACCGAAACCTATTTGCACAGGGGAATGTTTAATTTTATTAATGTGTTGTGCTAATCAGTTGGATAATAATGCTAGGAATAATCTACCGCATTAAGAAAATTACTTATAAAGCAGCAGAAAAAAAACCATGTCGCCGGTGGGATCCGAACCCACAACCTCCGAATACCGCGTCCGGTGCTCTACCAACTGCGCTACGGCGACGGCTGTCCAATCTGCTGCTCTCGTGGGTATTTATGTTTATAGGGTGAAAGCGTACCTCGAGAGTGTGTGCATATATATATATATATATATATATATATATATATATATATATATATATATATATATATATATATATATATATATATATATAATGAATTCAGTAAATTCAAAATGGATAGAATCGACCATGTTCTAAAGAAAGGAGGTAGCATAAGAGTGGTGAAGAGGAAACTAGGCACTAGGCACAGATAAAAACCAGATATATGTGCTAAGGGACAAAGAGGGCAATATCATAGCAATATGGATAAGACAGTTGGATTAGCCAAACAGTTGTGTAGAACTCTTCGGCCAATTTAACTATATTATCCATATTGCTAATCACATTGCCCTCCATTCTCTTAGCGCATACATCTGGTTTTTACCTCTGCCTAGTTTCCTCTTCATCACTTTTATGCTACCTCCGTTCTTTAGAGCATGCTCGATTCTCTCCATATTGAAATTCTATATTTCGGCTACCCTCCTCCTCTCTTGCGCTTATTAACGTCGATAGCTCTGCTAGTACTGTTCTGTATGTATGGTTAGACGCTCTCATGCTTTGGCCTTTCTTAATTAGATCTTTCGTCTCCTGAGATAGCTTGCCGGCATCCTGTCGAACCGTCCTACCACCTACTTCTACTGCACACTCCGTAATGTTAGATTTCAAATTATCGTTCATTGTATGAGCATTAAGATCGTCTTCCTCAGTTAAGGCTGAATATCTGTTGTGCAGCGATATATTGAATTCCTCTATTTCCCCTCATATCGCTAACTTGTTATTAGACTTCCCCACTAGTTTCTTTCGTTTCCTCTTCAAATCTAGGCTAACTAGAGGCCTTACCGTTCTGTGGTCGCTCCAGTGCACCTATCCCAGAACCTCCACATCCTGCATGCCAGGGTGAGCACATAGCATGAAGTCTTTTTCATTTTTAGTCTCACCATTGGGGCTCTTCCACGTCCAAATCCTGTTCTCTCATTTGCGGAAGAAGGTATTCATGATTCGTAAATTATTTCTATTTGCGAACTCAATTAACTCTCCCCTGCTATTCCTAGAGCCTATCCCATAGTCGCCTACCGCCTGGTCGCCAGCCTGCTTCATGTCTACCTTTTACAGTTGACTGTGATTTTACTTTGTACATTGCCAATTCCACTTCTTCATAGAAGCTTTCAACGATATAGAAGCCCGTTTTCGATGAGAGTGGCCTCTTTGTCGCGTGAATGCCGCAGTCATATCGACTCAGGTCAGCTTCAGTTTTGGTTTTTGGTGTGAGTAAAGTCAGGTAAACTAAAGATGCTTGAATGGTAGTTTACTTGATCTTTTTAAATCTCATAGCCTGATGGGATATGCAATCTTTCTTTAAAAGATTATCTCCAGTTCCGAAAGACAGTCGATCATGAGTGGCAGACTAGCACACTTATATGCACTGCTGCTCTGGCCAGTTTAGGTTTTGAAACAAATGTAATCAAGACATAGAGTATCGAGAGCAGTGTGGATGCCATAATGTGTGTCACATATTATGCCCATTTCTAAAAATTTTTGAGCTAGCTCAGCCCATGAAATATTTTTTGTCAGATTTGTGAATTTCCTTTTTTTATCACTCAATATTTCTTTTGTTCTGTTTTTTGCAGGCGCCACCCGCAAAGAGGGCCCGCAAGAAGGTGTAATTGGAAGTGCTCTCTACGGTTCCTTCTCCGTGCATTTCTCACATTAGTCAGCTTTGTGTGTCAATGAACCTAACAGCTGCCATCCTGTTTATTTTGCAATAAATGTGATGACTTAAGTATGCTTCATTCAAAGTTGAAACAAACGCTTCCTTGTGGTCATTTGTGCTTGAATATTGTTTTCCATGGCAAGCACCAGCTGCTGCCTTATACTGGCAAGCAGCGAGTGAATATCAGTGCAAGTCTGAGGCTAGACCCTAACCACAATATTCACAACAAGCCGGCCTTGCCTTTACCTTTCCTCAACTCGAAAGGAGACTTCCGTAACGGTTACAGAAAGTAAAAGATAAGGGAGAAATCAGCTGCACAGAGACCGGCTTCGTGCAGCCAGTGCCAGCGCGTCGCGAGCCGAGGCAGCGCAGCACTGATGATGGCGAGAGCACCCTATAGATGGATGAGTGGGTGGAAGGAAGGAAACGGGGTGGTGCCAGTTGCCACCATGCTTCGCTTTTTTGTTTTTATTTAACTGTGTTATAAATTGGTCTTAAAATTCGCCATTTTCATTAAATACGTTTTCAGTCCTATGCTTCAAACCTTATTTCACCTCTCTGGTTTTGAGCCACCAACATTCGACTCGCTTTTTGCTAACTTCCACCGCAGATTGTATAGTGCCTAGAATATACTGGCTAGTGTGCCGAGCGCCAGCGCTGCGCAACGGGAGCAGGTGGCACCGTTTGCAATGAAAGCCCACCGATGGCGGCAGGGGGCGCTGCTTGTCGGGAGGGTGCTGTCGCAGCAGACGACGCGGTTTTCTCGCTTCGGAAGGCAGCGACCTGGTCTTGTGCGTGCGCGATTAACCTGCTTGTGCACGAAATTTTGTTGACTGAGGTGCAGTGTATGTTGTCCTGTGTGGCTCCTTGCACATGAAAGTCGACGCATCCGCTCCTCCGAGCAGTTCTGTGGTGATTTCGTCGGTTTTGTGCGCGCGTTCTGTGCGTGCGTGCATCCGTTCTGCGTGCTTTCACCGTGTAGTCAAATCATGCACTGAGCTCTCGATTGTTTTTTTCCCGTGTCCACCACTAAACGTGCTACATGTGACTGTACAAAAAATGTCAAAGCCAAAGCGACAGTGCAAAGAGAAGACTTCCTTTGCGCCAATGTGTAAAAGCGGTTACCGCTCGAACAAGGAACGTGTTTCCATGTTTACTGCACCATCTGATGCTAGGCGGCTTGCAGAATGGGAAAGAAACATCAAAAGAGAGGACAGAAGGCTGACGCCAGCTGCTTTGGTTTGCGAGAAACATTTTGAGAGCAGTTGTATCGAGCGCACATTCAGTGTCAGCGTAAATGGTGTTACCAGCGAGCTTCCCCTGAAACCCGACGCCGTGCCTTCGATATTCACGCATTACCCAGAACACATTCTGCCTAAAGTGTCAGCTAAAAGAAAAACTAGAAATCTGTGCCAGCAAGAGCCTCCAGCAAAGCGTCACAGGCGTGCTGCGTCGGAAGCCTCCGAGTTGTGCTCAGGCATTGATAATGCTGAATCGGTGAGCATGGAAGCATCTGACACCAACAGCGGAGCTGCAGTAACTGAAAGGTGCACCACCCTACGCTGTGTTTCTGCAGAAGGAAGTGCTGGCGAAGCGCAAAATGCTGGTGACGAACGACCACGAACAACCAACGATCGTCTCCATCCATTCTCCAACGTCGCTATTCCAGTGACATGAATGAAAGTGCCATCCGTGACAGTCGATTCATTAGCGTACGCCTATTGTGAGGCTGAAAAAAATAACTTCGCTAACCTCTTCAGTGAAAAGATGGTAGCATTTGCAAAGCCATTACTTGATGGAAAATCAGTGGTAGCCACGGTTTACTTCAGGGGAAGGGAAAAGTCAAAACACATCGTCACAACTTGCGAAGAGGCCGAAACTTTGATCAAGGAAGTTGCCTTGACAAATCTTTGTGATGGATGCGGCATAAAGCCGGCCTCAGGAAAGCACGCCTTCTACAAAGGCATGATTTTTTCTGAGAAGTGTTCATTATCTGTGAGGTCTGAAGGTGAATCCTGCGCTTTCTGCAAGTACCAAAGGATTCTGGCTCAAAACCAAGCGTGCAGAAAAAAGCAAAGCACAAGTGAAATTGCCAGAAAATCTGATGAAAAGAAACAGTGCAGGAACATTTCTCGAAGCCTGTCAAGAACCAAGAAAAGATTGGCAAATGCAAGGATACAGGTGGCTCACATGAAAGAGCGAAATGAGGCTCTTAGTGAAGAGACATTTAACAGCAAAATTAAATCTCTTCCCTCAAAGCAGCAGCTGGTTGTAAAGAGTTGTTTCCTTGCTGCAAGGCGAAAATCACACAAGGGAATGCGATACGATGATGAGTGGATATTAGAATGTATGCTGATGAGGATGCGAAGCCCGAAGTTGTATGAACATCTCCGCAGACAGTCTATTATGGTTCTGCCAGGGCGAACTTGCCTGAAAAAGTACCTACAGCGCTTCAAGGGTGGCTTTGGCCTCAGTACAAAGGTCTTCGATGCCCTAAATGAAAAAAACAAAGACCATGGATGCTTACAGTCGTCACGGTGGCCTCGTCATTGACGAAATAAAGCTTTCGGAGCACCTAAATGTGAAATCAGCTGGTGAGTATAGCTGCAATGTATTCTTTGACCGTTCTGTGTATACGGTAAAAGCTCTTTGATTCAAACCCCGCAATGCGAAAATCCGCATAATTCGAACTGCCGGCGCGGTCCCGGCCAACGTTATGCAAGTCTATGGCGTTGCACGCTCGCTGTTTCGGAAGCTACGGGTCTCGCACCGGTTAATTCGAACGGGCTCCCAAAGGAGGTTGTGTACATACAGGTATCGGTTCGGCAAGCGGTCGTCCAAATAGCCCCCCTCAAAGCTGAATTCTGTGCTGCAGAATCACTCGCGCACCTCTGACTTGCGCTGAACGGCAGGCGTGATGGCGGACGGACGGCCTCATCTACAAGAGCGGACACACTGATAGTTTCGATTTTGCTTTTCTGAAATGTACGCCCAACCGCACTAGCCAGCCAGCCAAACCCAGCTACGCGCCGTTTATAGCGTTGGTTGGCTGCTTCGCTAATCTTCCCTATCCACATTTTTTTCTTGGCGCTTCGGAGCTGCTGAGCAATGCCGTATTCATCGCCGGTGAATCTTCCGCGCTTGCGGCGTGCGATGCACTAGCGGCAGAGCTCCACCGCTAAAAATAGTGATTGTTGCGCCGTCCTCATCTAAAATAACAAGCAACTACTGCCAAGTCTTTCACCAAATAAATTTACCGCGATGCAAGCGCTTCTTGTCAGTTTTTTTTTTTCGGGGTCATTCGATAGTTCGAACTTAATTTCAGACTATGCGAACATTTTTTCCGGTCCATTGAAGCACGAATCAGCGAGCTTTTACAGTATGAGAAAAATACGATGTTCTGCTAAGCACTACAATATTGCTCGAGCCGTGCAGTGCTCTGGTAATATTCGATCGTCAAGTCTTTTAGCACGTGTTTCTTTTTATGCTGGTTTAGCGCCTTTGCCATATTCTGATCTGTGTTGAGAGATGTCTGCGCATAAAACAAGGTGTTTTTCCTGTGCTTTTTTTTACAATTCAGGTGATATTGAAGGCTTTGTTGACCTCGAAGGTCATACACCTGCTGACCAGAAGAATGTGCTGGCAGACCATGGGATGATTGTGCTGTTTCAGCCATTTACTGGTAAACTTTTTTTTCTCTTGGTTACAGTTCGCAACTTTATACATAAAACGCACGTACATTTGTGAGAGATTACCTTTCCGCAGGAAAATGGACGCAAATCCTTGGTGTTTTTGCCTCAAAGGGCAATGTGAAGGCCCCAACACTGGCGAAAATCATTTTGGAAACCACAGTCCTTGCGGAAAAGGCTGGTCTGTTCGTGGATTGCATAACATGCGACGGCGCCAGCTGGAACAGGAGCATGTGGCGGCTGTTTGGAATACAGGGTAAGGCTGTAATTTCACGCAAAATGCAAGATTGTTTTCAGTGTGCATGGTGCTAGTGCAGATTTCATGTTTCTAATGTTTAAATATTGTGATGAAGAAACTGATCACAAGTTGTTTTTGTTTTTTTCAAAGGTTCTCCAAGCCACGTTCGGAGCAGCACCAAACACCCAGTGGATCCTAAAAGGCAGCTCTATTTTTTGTCAGATTTTCCACACCTTTTGAAGAATGTGAGAAATGAATTTGTTGGAAAAGGATACCTGACAGCAGCTGGGCATGTTCACATTGGTATTGTACTAGCAGCCTTCGAAGCGGATCGAGAAAATGTTACACTGAAAGTTATGCCAAGCCTGACAAATGTACACCTTAAGCCAAACTGCTTTGAAAAAATGAAAGTGGACATCGCATTTCAGCTCTTCAGCGACCAGGTCATCAAAGGACTTTTCATTTATAGAGAACACATTGAAGCCTCACATAGGACCGTGCAGCCGACAGTAGATTTCGTAAAAGAAATTAATCGCCTGATTCGTGTTATGACATCGCGAACAAGCGAGAAGGCACTCAAGCCTGACAGTCTAAATGTGCAATTTCTGAAAGGCTTCCTAGAGTATCCGCAGGAATGGGAGCAAACTGCAAAACCAGCTGGTGGTGGTTTTCTTACAGAAAGCACGTCTGCTGGGCTAAGGGTTACCATCAAGAGTACACTTGGCTTGTTGTCCTACCTGACGTCGACTGTGGGTTTCAAGTATCTTTTAACATCCAGATTAAGCCAGGATAAGCTTGAAAACCTTTTTGGTATAATTAGACAGTCGTCTGGCTGTAACGACCATCCGACAGTGTCACAGTTTGTGATGACTGTGAATTTACTCGCATTCTACAACCTGGCAAAGCCACCTAGAGGAGTGAACTGCACCCCAGACGTAATCAAAGCACTGCTGAGCCCAAAGGAGGTGTGTGAAACTACGAGTAAGTTCCTTTCAGACAAAATAGATGACCTTCTTGACCACGGAAACGTCAGTGAAGCTGAAGATGTAGTTCAAGCTGTCGTGTCTAGCAGTGACCATGCATCGTGCATAGAGAAGAGCCACAGTGCTTTGATCTACTACACTACAGGCTACGTGGCAAGAAAGATCATTACTAAGAACTGTTGTCCACAGTGTGCAGGCTGCCTATGTGTAAGCAAAGCTGAAGCAAGTGCCGACGCCGCTTCGTACTTTACTAGCCATTTTGACAATGGGGGCTAGTGTACCCCAGTCAGAGCTTGTCAACTGCTGTAAAGGCCATGGAAGATGCCTTTACTGTGTTTTTTAGTAAAAACAAGCTCCATGAAATGAGTTTAGTTGAATTTTCGAGTCAGCTACAGACACTGTCATTTCCTCAACTTGGCTGCTCAGAGCATGAAAAGGCAGTTTTATCTACCGTTGTTAAGTTTTATGTTCTCTTAAGGTTTCGTTTTTTTTTTGTCAAGGGCCTCAACAATGAGAGCGAAGCGCAAAGGCAGCGGCATAAGTTTTTAAAACTGCGTCGCTGCGAATAAATGCTTCTCATGTGCACATATGGGCCCTGCTTGCTGTACTTCTGTAACATGTCCGCGATTGATATTGCACGCGAATAAAAACGAGTGTTGCACGACTGTGTTTCCTGCGTTATTCACATTGCATGTGTTTACTTGTTCGCAAATGTACGTACACAGCGAGAACACCTAAATATAATCCAATAAAATTAACCGAAGCGTTTCGCCTACTTTATTAGAGAAAATATTACCGAAAAAGTACTTCATATATATATATATATATATATATATATATATATATATATATATATATATATATATATATATATATATATATAAAAGATATCTATGTACAGCACAAGTTTCGTGTTTCGAAACACGAAGTTGTGCTGAATTTCACAGCAGCTTTCGCGCAAGCGACAAGTGCTAAATGTGCAGCTCCTCGACAGAGACTCAAAACAAACCCTGAAACCTATAGTCAGCTGCCTCCATGACAGCTTTGGTCGATTACAGCTGAACGAAAGCAAAAATGCACTAGTCCTCTTGCCGATGTTGCGAGAGCGTTGCGGCTCGGCGGCACCCTCACGACTTGCAGCGCTCCATGCGGCGGCCGTCGGCATTCATCGCTCGCGGTGCCACCAGGAAGGCCACGGTCGGCACACTAGCCAGTATATTCTAGGCACTATAACCATTGTTATCTAAATCCTAGGGCCTCAGGGAGGGTGGCTGTGCCTGCATCGACATCCGGATGGATATTATCACATTCAAGTATGAGGTGTTCAACTGTTTCTACAGACTTACCACACATAGCCGATGTTAAAATTAAATTTTAGATTAAATCTAATTTTATTTTGGAGCTTCACGTTCCAAGGCACCCTGATGTAGCTCTTTGAAAAGGCCTATAGTATACGCTTCCCCAGCTAGCATATACAGCCCCGACCTCTCTCCCTGTAACTTCTTCCAGCTTCTGGCATTGAAAGTACACCGTTGAAGACGTGCAAATGGTCTCAGCGAAGGTGCTCAACGAGATTCCATTGGTCTTCCAAGACTCCTACAAACAGTAGGAATCTCGTTGGGCTGGCTGTGTCGATGCCGAAGGTCAGTATTTTGACGCATATACTAGGGGAACTGAACGATTTTCTCGAAGTGTGTACCATATACTCAGTCTCCTTGCTTTCAGGGCAGACCCTGCATGAGAGCCTCTTCTAGGTTGCGAATATGATCCATTGGGAAATTTTCGTGCCTCTAGTAATGTGCCACTGACAGGGAAACCTTGTGTGACCATGCCTTGAACATCATTTGTGGGTTAATATCCCAGTGCTATGAGCCGCGGAACGTCACTAATAGACGCCTTATCTCCAAGCACACGATTAAAAAAATGCCGTGCGACGGCGATGACCTCAAGTCGTGGTTGCCCAAGGTCTAGCCGCATTCCGAGCTTAGAATACGAGACGAGCGATGAAGAGAAAGCCGAACGCGCATTCGTGACGTTGGAGGTGATCAAGGAAAAGATTCCCGATGCTCGGAAGGCGACTGACCGCAAACAACATGAATGCAATTAAGAAGCGACGTTCCCGGCAAGGGCACTGGCGTGTCTGTCAGCTGTAAACAGCAACCAATGAGGTCCATCCCAACGTTTATAGATACTTTTTTTAGTTCCCAAACTCCCCCGCTGAAAGCGGGCGCTGCTTGTACCCGGGCGGTGAGAGGGCGCTACAATCGAGGTTTGCGCGGTCGCCGGCGCTAGCGCGGCCCCTCTCCCGCCGTTACTACTTAGCCCGTGCACGCGTTTGTCGTTGCCTTTTTTTTGTTCATTTGTGTTCCTGTGCGCTCTGCGAACACGTGGTGCCCATCGTGCACTCAGAACAACAAACGCTGCTGGCCGTGAAGCAGCTTTCGAGCGCGACGATGCCAACTTGCTTCGTGCCCGGCTGTACTAGCGGGTACAAGAGCAACCAGGAGACTTTTTTGCCCCGCCATCCGATCCGGAGCTTCTCGGAAGGTGGGTATTCCGCGTGCAGACAAAGTGCTCAGCAAGACTTGCAAGGTGTGTGACGCGGCAGATGACATTGTGCAGACTTACAAGCATGTCATTGACGGTCAGATTGTCGAGATGGGGTGTTGGGCACTGAAGCCTGATGCAGTTCCGTGCCAATTCCCGAATGTTCCGAGCTATTTATCGAGAAATCGCAAGAGACGGCGGTCGCCAAAAAAAAAAGACCCAGCGTACCTATCAATGCGGCCCCTGCTAATGCCACATTTGCGGAGTCCCACCTAGAAATTCCTGAAGCATTGTCTGATCCCGTGCAAGGCATTGATTTCGCACAGATTGTGGAAAAGAGCTCGTCGATACAGCTTCCGAGAAACTGGAGAATGGCGGCCCTTGAGGAGGAGGCGGGAAAATACAAAGAGGTTGTCTTTTATGACGCCGGGATGAAGGAAGGCGTTTATACCATCCTTAAAAGTGTCGTATTTCCTGAGGACCTGACCTACGTTGTCCAAGTAAATGGAAGGTTGTTGTACAAGTGGGATGCGGACATTCAGGTTTTTTCTTTGAAAGATATAGATGCAATTTTGCAGATCGTGCACACAAAGCAATTTTGCCGTGGTTGCTCTGACTTCGATGTCCCCAGCTGCAGGAGCGTGGCCCAAAATGCTAGAAGTACGCTCTACCAAAGACTGCACTGTTTTGACAAGTGCAGACAAAGAAGTGTGTGCTATGTGCACCAGCTTGGCAAAATGTTTGAAGCGGAGGGCAACATCGACACGACCGAAGAAAAAGGTGCCTGTGGCAGCAAGTGTGCTGAGAAAGCGGCTAATCCGGGCCACTGCAGCACGAGAACGAAAAAAGCAAGTGAAGCGGCTCAGTGAGAAGCTGAAGAATGCGTTGACAGGAACCCTGGATGAAATCACCCAAGATTTGCCTGAGGTACAAAAAATGGCCCTCCGAGCAGCTGCAATGCAGCAGGCAGCAAAATCGCCCCGTGGTCATAGATACACAGCCGACTGGCTTATGGTCTGCTTACTTCTGCGGCTAACAAGCCCGAAGGGCTACAAGGCCCTTTCTAGTATGAAAGTTCTTCCCCTTCCAAGTACATGTCGCCTCGTGCAGCTGCTGAGGGGTCTGCCGTGTGAGTACGGTTTAAACAAATTTGCCCTCGAAAGCATTCAGCTTCAAATGACAGGAAAGCCAGAACATCAAACCTATGGCTGTATAATAAATGATGAGGTGAAGTTGCGGGAAACAACGGAATTTAACAGAAATCTTGCAAATTTTATGGATTTATCGACTATGGTGATGTTGCCAAAGCGAATTCTGAACAACTAGCAGACCATGCTTTAGTTATAATGTTCAATCCCATGTTCGATTCGTGGGTTCAGCCCATTGCAAGCTATGCCACAAAGGGAGCAGCACCAGGCTGGGTGCTGGCAAAAATAGTAGTAAACTCTGTTCTGCAGCTTCACCAGCATGGCGCCCAAGTCTTGGCTGTAATCAGTGATGGTGCTGGAAACAATAAGTCAATGTGGAAGCACCTTGGGGTCAGCGGAAAGCTTGGCGAGGCCCAATGCAGGATGGAACACCCATGCCTCCCTGACGGTGCATTTTTTGCATTTCATATGCGACATGCCGCACATAATCAAGTGTGTCCGAAATCATTTGATGAAGCACAAGTATGGAGAGGTAAGTTATTATAACCACGCCTTCTTATTATGTGGAGAATTGTTTCTTTTGAATGAGCATGTGTGCCTTGCTTTTATTCCCTTCAAACGTGGCAATTTTATTGCAGATCGGGGACCATCGAGTGAACTACCATCACTACGAGCGGCTTTATGAGGAGGAAAAAAAGGCTGAGATTAAAGTGGTGCCAAAACTGACAGAGTATCACGTCAAGCCGCAGAGGCTTCAGACCATGAATGTTCGCCTGGCAACACAAGTACGATATTTCAGATGCCTTTCCCTGCCAACATGTTATTACTCTTTCCAGATTAAATACTGCGTATGCACGCTCCTACCACAGACAGTTCATATTTCCAGTGTGGGCAACGTTTATTGATTGGCAAACAATATGTTAAGCTTCTATATTCTGAAGCTTGCTGACTTGTAGCTGTAGTAAAATCAGGAAACTGTTTTTCAGCTTTTCAGCCGCAGTGTGGCCACGGGGTTAAAGGTCTACCGGCAGCTAAAAGTACCTGGCTTTACCGACAGCGCAGAGACTGAAAAAGTTACTTTGCTGCTAAATGATCTTTTTGACATCCTGAATGCCAAGATTCCTCAAGCTGGAATAAGAAAAGGCTCTCCTAAAATTAAGGTAATCAGTTTCTGTGTACTCAGTTTAAAAGAATCAATCAGAAATCTCTTAATGTGGGAAGAAAAAAAATTTTTATAGTATATTGCACCATTTCTGTTGTAGTTTAATATATTTATTTATTTTTCATCTACACACATTTTTTTTCAGTTTTTGGAGGAATTCCTCGACATAATGAACCGGACGGAAGCAAGAGGAAATATCAAACTCATTGCATCAAATCAAACCGTTCAGTCCCTGCGGGTGACATTGATGTCAGTGCTATCCATTACAGACTTCCTGCACAACAAGGGCGTCAGCTATATTCTCACAGCGAAGTTAAACCAAGACCCGCTTGAGGTAATTAGACTGGCACGTTGAATAAGCCTAGAAATGCTCATATATAATGTTTTTTTTTTATTCCTGAGATTCTTTGGCCTAGTGAGGTCATTTGGAGGTGACGAAGACCACCCTACAGTGACCAAGTTTAGCCAATTATTTAGGCTGCTTTCTCTTTACACACCTGTTGAAGTAGCAAGCCTTGTTTACATGAGCCCGACAGCGGCGGGTCGAGTAGGGCCGCGCCAGATGTCGGGCTGACCACCCGACGCGACAGCGTTTATATGAACCCATTTTCTGTCGGGCAGAGATCGCCGCTACCCCTAGCGTCGAGCAAGCAAACCACGCGCGGATGCTAGAAGAAGAGGAGGAGCGCCCAGGCTTGCGCAGCGCCGCCATACCAGAGAGGCTGCAGGAGAGGAGGCGCTAAGCCGATGCGGCAGCGTATACATGGTCCTTTCAACCGGTTCTGGCCAACGCCGGGACGAGTCAACCCACCCCCTGCAGCCGGGCTGGCCCAGCTCGACTCGACGACCACTTATCTCGACCCCCTAGCGTATACATGAGCCCGACAACCGGTTTTCTACCCGACAGCCGACTTAACCCGACTTATGTCGGGCTCATGTAAACCCCCAGTGTGAAAGGGAACTGATCGTGTATTACTTAGTGCCTTCAAGAGCCTCGGAGAAAAGCGTCGCGACGCCCTTATCCAGAAAAAGGCTATGAAAGAACAGGTCTGGCAGGAGCTGATGACGATACCTTTCAGGGACCTCTCCGATGCTTCCAACGACAAAAGATGCAGTGTTCCATCACCAGAAGAAACAGCCTTGTACTATTTGGCAGGCTATGTGGCTTTCAAAATGAAAAAGAAAACGCAATGTGAACTCTGCAAAGCGGACGCACTTGGCACGCAGGATTCTCTGCCGCGTGAGGCTATGCTCATTATTGAGTGTGAATATGTCAGTGGCAGTCTCGCGTACCCTTCCGAAAAGCTGTTTGCCTGTGTAAGCACGGTAGAGGGCACTATAAGACAGGCTAGAAAGGGCGAGTTGTTTGGCGACCTGTTTTGGAACGTGCTGGATTCTCTTGTAAAAAAGGCACGAATGGTGTTGGTTGTCCACAGCATGCTGAGGTGTTCGCAGCTCAATTAATTTACTTTTATTTAGTGACGCGCATGCACTTCTTTGCGCGAGCAAAGTGCTTGGAAAATAATAGCGCCGTTAGAGCTCAAAGAGAGCGAAAGAAGGCGAAGCTTGTCTGACAAATTAATGGACAGCAAATTTGTCAGCAACGATGTTTAGTGGATTTGTGAATAAAATTTTTTATTTCAATGCCAATGGCCTTGAGTTACTCTTGCATTTCGCCCACACCGGTATCGAATTCGCGGTTTTCGGGAAAGCAGCCGCGGGCCGTCGCCACTGAGACAGCTAGCAGCGGGTTTTAGTTGCACCAGTATTGCTGTAATAAAACTTAAAAGTAATTTTGCTCGAAATGCATGACACAACAGCCAGTCGCGAAAATGTGGTTCGGCGGATAATCCGAACCTATTGAAGTAGCAAGGTTAGGTTCATCTCACGGGATGCAGAATCGAAGCATGCATTTTGTCATTGCCTGTACAAAACGGCCGTCTGCGACACTGCTCAGAATACCGCTATTAAGTTCGCATACGCGCTAAGCACACATATGTTACGAAATACCTCCGGGCAAGAGCCGGAAACAAAAAACAGCCGTCGCGCAGCGATGATTCGAATGCGAGTGCTCGTGCTAGCACGCTGCACGCTAGCAGACGACTCTCGCTCTCCCCGCTCAACCCACGATTGCAGCGCCGCGGTGGCTGGGACGGCGACAGGCCACCCGCTCCCTACGGGCGCTGCGAGGAGTTATGGAACTAAAAAAGTATCTATAAACGTTGCTCCATCCCACAGAGTTATCCATCCTGATCCGAACGTCAGCAGGGAAGTTGTCTTGGTTGGCGATGACAATGTGGGCAGAATAATCGAAGCAGTGCAGGAGACTGTCGGAGTACCCCGGGTGGTGGGCTGTCCGGTTTGGAAATTACCTCTGAGAGAGCAGTGGACAGTATGTAGGCAAGAGCTGCTGGACAGGCGTACTACCTGAGGGACGGCTCAAATTGGTATGACTGCACACACGGCGGACAACTTCCTGACCTCAACGTCACCACAGCCACGCACAAGTGACAAACTAGATTACGGAGGCAGACCCCGAAAAGTCAGGTGCCCTAGGACCTCCACGTCGACCAGTGCTTCCGCAAGAACCATTTCTGCCACCCATGCTTCCATTGTGTGGACAGGCCCAGCTGCATCATTGGACCCCGCAGCCCATTGCTCCGGCCATCTACAACTGGCGAGTTGGTGCGACACCACCTCATGAACGCCAGCCAACTCTTCCACCAGCACGTGAACGCTACCGCCCACGACACCTCAATCGCGCGACCACTGCCAATGTAGGCTTTATTAATCTACATGGTGCACGGAGGGCGTCCAGATGCTAAGAGCTGTACCAAATGCTAGACATCGTGGCCATGGTAATGTACGCCGAGGCAGAAACTGACCTTCGCTCACTGGAAGAACGCCCCATTCACCCTGACTGGAAGTGGGCCGGCTGAAACCGGGACGAACGACAGCGTAGAGGTGGAGGTATCGGAGTGCTGTGACAGGACGCCGCGCGGGATACACTCCAAGGCTGGATCGTGCCGAGACCCCATGTGTGACTAGAAACTTGGTAGGCATACCGGTGGTAGTCGGCACACCGCATACTCTAGTGCATCAGGGCAGACGTGTCGGGATGGAGACGTGTCCGAGGCCCTCGACGGTTGACAGGATTACAACGGAGAGCTCGCGATCGATGCGGCACAAGAACTTTCCCTTGAAATTGCTGGCCTACGTGCTTACTGCGACGGCTAGTTCATCTGGTGTGCTTGTAGTAGTCGCTCCTGCACAGATTACGCGTTAGTTTCCCCAAGACTGACCACTCACATTTGGCAAGTGCACGCTGACGAAGAAAAGAGGTTCAGCCTGGGAACGAGCATGATCGCGTCAGGCTGTCTTTCTCGGCTTTTGCCGGATGTGAAGTCGGGTCAGCATGCCATGAGCCAGCACGCCGATATCTGTTAGTGACGGCCTACGAGTCGATCACCAAGCAAGTATTGTACAGCGTACTGAACGCGGAGCCGGCCATTTACGTACGGCGAGAACGTCGAAGAGCTACGACGCAGCATGCGCATACATGAGATTCGAATCAGGTCCCGCGGCAAAAATCAACGTAAAATCTGGTGGGACGCGGGAGTGAAAGCCGCCCTCGAAGCTCGAAGACAAGCAAACAGAAGATACTCCATGCCGATGAATGCGCATGCCGAGTGACGTGGCATGATTACATTAAATGCAAGAGGCGGGTGCTGCACGTTGTCCAGCGAACGAAAAAAAAATCGACAGCCGATTATACCATAGTGGATATAATGCGGAATTTGAGCGCAGGTCTTCACACGCCGCCTGCCATCACTGGCAGGTGTTGTGTTACGCTGCTAGCCACCATTCAGGATTTTCCCGTGGCAGCCACCTTCCAGGTGGCGCTTCGCTCGGCTACTCGGACAACCGGATGAGCCGACGACGCCGACGACTCGGAACACAGGAACAAGCGCCCAAGTTCCGCGCTCTGAAATTGCAGACAACGACCACATGCGGCTGGAGGAACTTTCGGCGTCAGGGCGAAACGGACGACAAGTTTGTGTTGTATCGGCTCGACTGAAAAGTACCGCAGCAAACGCTATGGTACGAAAGCACCGGCGCAGCGATCTGCAATCTTCCGCTTAACATCACAGGACATATCCGAGGGGTGTATGACTTACCTTCGGAAGGAACAGCGTGTTAGAAGATGGCGACCTGCACCTACTGAAGCAGAAAATACCGATACAGATTCGCCATCGTGGACGGTGACACGAAGCGCGAGTGGATCACAATTTGTGTGCTTGCTTGCGTACTTAAATTTCTTACAATTTTTTTTTGCTTAGTCCTTTCATGTGTATGTATGACTGCTCGCCACTCTTGTATCCCCCTTCCCCTCCTTGTAATGTCCGTACGGAACCCTTAAGGGTTAATAATGATGATGATGATGATGATGGGCGAGAAAATGGTCGCATCGGCTCGCAGACTGCCCAAGGCCTCAGTGGTATCCCTGAAGGGCTTGTAAAATGCTTTGGGGAGGGAACGCGGGAGATTCTTATTATTGCGGTATTATTGCGGGAGGCCCTGTACCATCTGACTGGTTCAGCGGCAAAGTTTTCCTAATACCAAAGGAAGGCGGAGACGCCAGCTTCTTCTGCAATTACAGACTTTTGACTGTAACCAGTATGATATACCGCATTTTCGCTCACCTGGTGAAGGAATGGATGACCGACTGAGCTGAAGCAAGCGCGAAGCTAAAAAAAGAAAGAAATTGGAGGGAACACTTACGGTCTGTCTTATGGGTATGATCCGATATCCTTTAGGAGGTTATTCATGATTGCAGATTTAGTCATTCTCTACTTAACATTCATAGATTCCTGGTAGTCTCTACGCCAGTCATGGCGCAGTGGTGCTGAGGTTAAGGGATGCGCCTCTGCCCTCCGGTGGCACGTGCTGCCACCAGTGAGGCTTGTGTGCTGCAGGTTGCTCTTCCTGAGCAAACTCTCGCGACTAGTCATTAATTTAGCTGCCACGGTGCGCAGTCTACTCACATTAAGGAGGGAATATTGTGATGAACCACTAGGTTACGTTGGCATAGGTGGCCCACCTGCCTCCTAGGTTGCTCTCTGGGGATTTTTCGCGGATTTTTCGCACACGGTCAACGCCGACGACGACACTGAATTTTCTGCGACAGGAGCTCCTTAACTTTATTGTGCTAACACGGTTTCCGCCGCAACCGTCGCCTCGAAGAGAACCTCCTCGTATTGACTCGGGGCATCGGGGTGGCCCGCCAAGAATCTCGACGTCCCCTGGGGTGCATACGACACTGGCACACGAGGCGATCCTGCGTTGTATGGCAGAGGCAGATATGCCACGGCAGTGGATAGACCTCTTGTGCCGCCTCTGTACCGACAACACCATGGCGACATGCCTTGGCAGCGCATCCTCTGAGCCAATGACAATGCGCAGATGGATACAGGGGTGTCCGATGTCGCCACTCGAGCTGGGTCTGGGCTTCACGTTGCATTTCACATAATCGCCTGTTACTGGCGGACCTACTGCGCATAAGCATTGTAAACGTGTGCACGGTGCTTCACCTAAGTCCTTACACAATTTTTAAAAGCAGGCCTTTTAAGTTAAAAGAGCCCCCTCCCCCCCTTTTTTGGCATAGCATTGTCAGCGGTATAGTGCAGTCTGCATCACCCTTGTGTGTAGAGTGTTCGAGCAGTGCATACAAGGCAATAAAAACTAAATTTTACAGCAGCCTATGATTTCCGGGTAAAGTGGTGGCACCCAAGTTGCTTACACACCGCTGTGGCTCCGCTTCTTAACAATGGTTGCCTCCGTAACCAAGCAGGTGCGACGAGGTGTCACTTTTTGTGCAGGGGAGTACGTCACTCTAGCGCCCTAGAAAGGGGTGACGCAGATTTACATCAGAATAACCTAAGACGGGGTAACTCGTACACTGGTAAACTAATTAGTTAACTTTTAAACTGTTACTGTTAGGCTCCTTAGTTATTGACAGGCGTGTAGCCCACCGCAAGTAATATCCATATCAGTTTTTAGAATTTAGAACACGCGGTTACCCTCGCCCCTGTGGTCGAACAAATTGGTTTTTTTTGGTTCTCGAGGAAAGGAAATGGCGCAGTATCTCTCTCACACATCGGCGGACACGTGAACCGCCCCGCAATGGAAGGCATAAAGGAGGTACTGAGAGAAGAAAGAGAGAAAGAGGTGCCGTAGTGGAGGGCTCCGGAATAATTTCGACCGCCTGGGGAACTTTAACGTGCACTGACGTCGCACAGCACACGTGCGCCTTTGCGTTTCGCCTGCATCGAAATCCGGCCGTTGCGGTCGGGATCGAACCCGTGTTCTCCGACTCAGTAGCCTAGCGCCCTAACCACTGAGCCACCGCAGCTAATTTTGGCTATTTCTGCAAGTTACGTGCACTGGAGGGGTTGCTTTGCCTGCGCGCTTCTCGACAGCGCATGTATTTTGGCGCAATGTGGCTAAAATGTGTTGGACCACAGCGCCGAGGGTGACCGCGTTTTCTAAATTCAAAAATGATATGTATATGTACGGCTCTCAATAATTAGGGAGCCTGACAGTAATAGTTATTCAGTATTGGTTAAACAGCCTCGTAGTTAGCCCGTCTTAGCTGTGCGTATTCTGATGAACTGCACCGCTTACAATGCTAGGCAGAAAAAAACGCTCTTCTAACTCAAAAAGCTTATTTTTAAAAATTTGCCTAAAACCTTAGAATAAACACCCTGTATATATATGCATGTTGTGTTGGACAATTCACATAATGTTCTAGGGGCAACGCAACGTGCGTAGATTATCCACTGAGAGCTTCCCGCATTTTGGGCCTTCTCGAGGACCTCGATATCGACGATGGTATCTATGGCCTGAGCAGCGATCACAATCGCCTCCGATTAGTCTTCACCAGCCGTAAGCATCGCCTTTTGAGGAAGCAACACAGCAAGGCAAGTGTGGGCTGCACCTTCCAACACGAGCAATGGAAGCCATCGCTGCACAGTGTGAGGCAAGCAGCGCTCGATATGAAACCCAAACTTGCGAGGATTACGGGGAAGTTTTGCGCTCTATCCTCCAACCATGTGGTAAAGAACAAGGAGGGACCTGCTAGGTGGAACCCATGGTGGGACAAGGAGGTGGCCGTGGAGTGGCGATCGAGCGCTTCGAGCGGCAAACCCCCAGCATAGGAGAACCATTGAGGGCGTGGACAGAGGAACAAGAAAATACGTGGCGACGATGCGTCCATTCGGAGCGGAAAATGTAGATGCTAGTGCAGGCGAAAATTGCAGAGGCTGACAGGCGGTTTATGCGCAGCCTGAAGGAAGATGAAAAATATGCGGCAATGAAGTTATAATGATACGTGAGATCCCTCTATAGAAGGGACGAAACTGTGACACAGATATCGTAGGTAAGAACTGGACAGCTCGTGTGTCAGACCTGAAAGACTACGTCACGGCTCACATCAAGGAAGTGAGTCTACCAAGGCATGCCATATCAGCTTCTTCTGTGCCCCCCCCCCCAGGTAGAAATGTTCGCCCGAACATGCCTCTCTTCTGAATACACCGGAACCGAAGTGGGAGCTAACCCTCGCCGCACTCGGCCGCACTATTGACCGTCTCCGGAAGCGTTCGGCAAATGGACTGGACGGCATTCCGAGTTCCTTGGTGAATAACTTCGGCCCGAGTCGAGAGCCCAGCTTGCCGGCATATCCACGAACATCCTCAGTGGTACAGCTGACATACACGGGGTTGGCAACGGGGTAGGGTGACGTTCATCCCCAAGCGTGGTGGCAGGGTGAGGTACTCCAAGATTACCGTCCGCTCACGGTCATTAGTCTCACCGCATATTCACGCAAGTGATTAAATATTGGCTAAGTGGCTGAACGGCGCCTAACAGAAATCCAAAATCGGTTCCGCTGCGACTGGCGCATTGAGGAAAGCCTTTTCGTCCACACACGCTGTGCTGAAATCGCGCGAAGGAAGGTCACAAGCTGCACTGTTTCTGCTTAGACGTAGAGAAGCATGTGACAACGTGCAACACGCCCCCCTTTTTGATCGCCTGTCGACTCTGGGGGTGCTGCCAACCCTACTCTCGAGACTCTATCAGGCGTCCGTGCGATGAAAACATGGTCGTCGCATATTTTGGAGACGTACAAACCAAGCAGATTCGGATGCACAAGGGACTTAGGGCAGCCCTGTCTCACCTCCTGTAAGTGGTATACCTAGAACAGAAACTCCTAGTCGACCTTTGGGTTCGGTTTGAAGTACACCATGAGCGGGCTCGACGAAAAGCGCCTACTCCCAGCTTTGGCCTTTGCGGACGGCATGGCATTGATGGCTGAGGACACTCACGACCTAAAGGGCTTGTTGGACATCTGCTGCACGGATATCACCGCTCTGCGGCTCTGTTTCAACATTTGGAAAACAATTGTTGGGCAACTGGCCGGCACCAGAGATGACACGACTCTGACGCTGTGTTGGGATCCCTCTTAATGTAGGCATGGAATACAGATACTTGGGAGTCATTGTATGCTGTCAGACTGACATACACCAACACGTTGCCGATATACCACAGACAGCCCTTCGGGCACAGTACGTGCAATCTTCGCCGCTGTGCTTTTGGGCTATAATCGGTTCGCGATGGTCCGAGACCCCTGGAAGTTGGTTCACATCCCGGGCCTCACCCTCACAAACGCAGTTGTCTGTCTCCTGTCAGAGAAAATTAAGAGGGTAGCTGGAGCGGCGCAAACGAGAATTTGGGCGCAAGGCAGTCATATGCCACGGCGTAACTAGTGGCCAACGATGCGATCCAAGGCGTCTTCGGTTGCTCATCCTTCGAGGCGCGAGAATCCTTAAGCAAGTTGGCCTACCGAGGCCGCCTACAGTCCATGAGCCGTGAAAGATGGGCTCGCAGAGTATTCGAATATTTCGTCACAACGTGCATCCGCAGAAGCTGGACCAGACGCCTGTGCAGAATCTTGAAGCTCGACCTGCTTCGAAAACCAATACAAGAGGCTTCCCGCATAGCGTGGACACGGGAGCTGCGCAAACGTGTCAGCGAGGGTGAGGAAGCAGGGTGACAAACGCTCACAGCCAAGTCATCATTGACCTTGTATCACATGTAGTTCAAGACAGGAATCGGAGCGTTGGAAGTGGGCTGCCGTTCGAGGCCGCTAGCGCTGCGCACGGTGGAATATCGCCGACGCTTTGACTTGGACGTCGATACCCAAGCTGCACTCTTCAGGGCCTGCGGCGAAACCCAGAGACAAAGGAACACTTGGTGCTCGGTTGCGGGAAACTGGTCCCACAACCAAGGGAGGGCGCCACTGTCCCTGAGGTGCTGGGACTCACGGAAGCGGAGCTAGAGCAGGAAACACACATTAGATTTCCTCCTTCAGACTTATAATGGAGCCTGGGACAGCGGCTGCGAGCCGAGCTCCTGGACCTCCTTCCTCATTTCTGTGATTCAAAAGTCGGGCAAACCTCCCTCCCTCTCTTCACCTCCGCTCAATCTCCCTGTCGTCGTGCGTTGGTAAGACCCTTGAGCGAATGGGCTTCACTCGGCTCTCTAATTTTCTCGAGGCGAGGGAGTTCTTCCCCAATTATCTTAACGGCTTCCGACGCCGCGTCTGTGCACAGGAGATGTTTCTGATTCTTCAGCACATCTTTCAATCACCTACCCTCACCCAAATTCACGCACTTGTGACCGCCGATGCCCTCCAGGCCTTCGACGGTGTGTGTCATGACCACATTCTTTCTCAACTCGCCTCTCTGGCCTGTGGCTCCCTCGTGCACTCTTTTATATCCGCTCATTCCTCTAACCGAATGACTCGCTTTCACGTACACACCCATCTATCCGATCCTCAACACCTCAACCGTGGCACTCCTCAAGGTGCCGCTCTCTCCTACCCGTTTCAATCTCGCTATGGTCCCTCTCGCCTCCAAGCTAGCCGAAATTACCGACCTGCATCACATCTTTTACGCCGACGACAACACTCTCTGGTGGTCGGCTGCCTTTCCCGGTCACGTAGGGTAGAGCGGGGTAAAACGAGACAAAAAATTTGCAAACTGATACTGTTCTTATACTTTTATTTCAAAATCCTGAAAAGTTGTACAGGAGCCTTCCTTGGCATCTTATCTAAGTGGACAGCAAAACTCAGAAAGCTTGCAACATCACAACTGTGAATATTAATAAATTATAAAAAAGTCCTATTTGTCTCATTTTGCCCCGACCCACGGGGCAAAACGAGACAGAAGGTGGGACAAAACGAGAAACTGTCAAAACCAAACAAAATCAGTTCGGGAACTCAGAGCACTTGAAGTACAATCCATGGGGCCCTGCGCACTCTTCGTGAGCCCACTCGTGACACATCGTGCATTGGATCCACACAGAACGAGACGCTGTGTTGCTCCATAACTATTTGCACACGAGGCACTCCCAGTCACATTTGTTGTTTGTTAATCACTTCGCAGAACGTTTTCCTTTCAGTGCGATATCCTGAGATTGAACACTGCCACCAACAGCCCTTTCATTCGATTTCCCGCTTCGTTTTCTTGAGGCCATATCTGACTCCTTGGGAGGTTTTGCTGCAACTAGCTTCGCCTTGTAAGGCGATGAGGTCAAAACGGTGCTTTGTTTCGACTTCCCTCTTTTTGCTTTCTCTATAACAGGCACAGGAGAAAGAACTTGAAAGGTCGTGCCACTATGAGCGGGCGCTTCATTGTCTTCGATAGAAGTAGGCGGGGAGCAGTTAGCGCGGGATTCTTGGCGTTGACCGCAAGTCTGATGTCCCGCTGTGCTTGCCAATGGTACTTCATCGAACACAGGATCATCTAGCGGGGCACGAGAAAATGGCCAAACACGACACTTCCGAAATCCATTGGTTAAGTTCCTGATGTTTCCGGATCGTTCAAAGGCTTTGCTTGCCAGCTCACCTACATTCTCCATCGTGATGCGACTCCCAATGTTGCTCAGCATGCCACTCCCGGCATGCATTTGAAGGCTTTGAAAGAGCTTACGTAAAGTGGCTGTAGCTTGTGTGTTTGATCCAAGCTGCTTGTTCCAAAGCACGTATCGACCATGCGTCTCCAGTCGTTCTGCTCGCCGTTGAAGGGCACCCTTAGTCACAGAGAAGGCTTTCGGTGCTGCGCGAATAGGATGTTTTCGCATGCCCACGCTTTCTAGAGCCTTCTTCATATTGGCCTCGCTCCATGCAGCCCTCGTAGTCTTTCATTTGTACGTGCGCACCATTCTAGAAAACGAGACAAAAAAAATCCGAGCTAAAGAATGCACATTGCGCGAGCAGAGGCTGCAATTGCTTGCTCTGAGCGACGAACTGTCGCGTTTTGCCCCTTCCATAGGCTGCTACTCAATCAATTATATATTTATGAAGATTACCACAAAGGCAACTGTAATTGTTTGCACAGCTAGCCAAGGAGATGCAGTAACAACACATACGTACCTTGTCGCTGTAGTTCACGCCGTTTTAACATACATTTATTGGACACTTAGCGGCACCTAATCGTGGTTTAAGAAACCTACTTAATCTAAAAGATTTTGCGCTAGATGTCGCTAGACGAGACATGTCTCATTTTGCCCCAGTGTCTCATTTTACCGCGCTCTACCCTGTAGGACACCCTGCAACGTGGCCTAGATTTTATCGACTCCTTTCTCATCACCGCCGGTCTCTCTCCTCCCGGAAAAATCCGAGCTTCTCCTTCTTAACCATTCCTTATACCAGCGCTCGCACAACCATTTCGTCCAGGTTGTCACATTCCTGTCACCCAGTGCAAAGTTGTTCGCTTCCCTTTGCACGCGGCCAAGAACGTGCAAGCTCTCCACCACGCTGTCACCACCTTTCACTCTGTAACTCACCTCCTGCAGCGCATGGTCACTCAGCGCTCTGGTCTCCACAAGGCCCATGCGTGCAGAGTTGCCCACGCACTCGCCCTCAACAAGGTCTTGTACTTTGTGCCCTATGTTTTCTTCACTCAGGCGCAACGTTCTCGAGACTGCCCTTGTGGACCTCTACAAGGCAGCTCTCAACCTCCCTATCCCTACCTCTACCGCTAAGCTCTTTGTAACAGGCCTCTTCCATCCTCTCCGTTTTCTTCTCACTCTCCACCATGGTTCGCAGCTTGCCCCGCTTTCCCTTACCCGTCAGGGTCAGTGGTTCCTGACTCAGACGGGTATCTCTCTCATTCCCATTACCATCTTTACCTCTCCTATTAACACTCCGGCTCCCAATCTTCATAACCTCCCCCTTCCGACCAACATGTCTCCCGTCCTCCACGCGGCCCATAGTCATGCGGCCGAGCAGCACCATTCCCCCCTCTTTGATACCCAGGGTGTGGCCTACATTGATTTCTCTTTCGTGGCTCCTGGAGGTTCTGTGGCTACGCCCTATACCATTCCCACGTACCCGCACCTGAAACCCACACCAGCGGGCGCCCTCTGGGCGCACTGTCCCTCGAGATCCTCGCCATCGCGCATGCCCTCCAATCATTTGCCCTCCTTCCCTCTCCCCCAGAGTACACAGTTTATTCAGACTGTTATGCCGCTATCCGCCACATACAGAACCGCACCCTGTCCTTTCACTGCAGCAGGAAGTTGAACGAGCGGTCTCCGCACTACAGTCCTCCATCGTTTTGCTCCGCTGGGTCCCTACAGGCACTCAGGGATTGACCGTAATGAGCTGGCCCATCAGCTCGCCCGCAACACTCTTTACCGGGTGCCGTTGACCCCCTGGACAAAGCCCTCGAAGGACGGTGGAAGACTCGATCCCTGCGCCGCCCCATAAAGAGGTGTACCTCGAGCTCCACCTCGACTAACGTCTTTACCCTCCAACTTATCCATCACTCACTGTGCCGAGGCTCGCCATCTTCGGCACATCTAAACGAATGCAGTCATGACCCCGTACCGCCTCTTTCCCCAGGTAACGCGAAATGTTGCCGAAACGTTATCTGAATGGCCGCAGATGTCGGAGTGAAACATTGCCTGATAGTTGCTAGTTTCACTATTTTTGATGACTAGGTAACGTTACAAAGAAACGTTAGTATAATCTATGGGTAACATTGATATGGCATTATGCTTACGTAGCATTGACAAGAAGTGCACAAAATAACGTTGCCGCTTAATTTCAGCAGTTGATCAAAACACGCGCACATCCTATGTGAAAAAAAAATATAGTGACCGTCTACAAAGGTGAAACGCGAAGAAACTGAAAGCAGCTGATTGCAAGCTGTAGATTTTTTTGAAGCGAAATATTCACTATACGCTATTTCGTAAGGATTTCGCGGTGCCTGCGGTTTTCACATTCAAGTGAGCCAGAGGTCAAATTCCTTACAGCGCTGTTCGGGTGTCCACCGATATACGTGAGACATTTACTGCACCATTTCCTTTCCTCAAAACCGGTTTGGGTGTCCACCGATATATGTCAGACAGTTACTGCGCCATTTCCTTTCTTCAAAACCCATTATTATTAAACCAATCTTCAATTTTCTTCGATAGCAAGGGAAAGGCTCATAACTGGCCCCTGGGTTGATGGGCACCTCAGTCGCGCTCTAAGCTTCGTGGCGGTAGTGACAGATGTGCGCTGCATGCGCTGGCATTCACAACGTTGTAGCAGAAATGCGGCGCCGAAGCTATATACCGTCGGCGTTTCTTGCGTTCATTGGCGTTAGCGTTGACAACGCTCTAGACTCCAATGATTTTAAGGCGAGGGAGGCGCATAATTGGCTATGTCACTTATGCGGGCCGCACGGAGTACGGAACGGCGGTGCTCATTCACAGCAACGTGGCGGCAACTCAATATGTCATGGCGCAGGGTGGATGCGGGCACACGCTAGTCGAAATTCATGCGAGAGAAATTGTCAGCTCGGGCAATTTATTTGCAATGAGCGCGTATTGCCGGCCGTCACAACGGCAGTACGAATTTGACCGCATCATGAGCCAGGCGAAAGGGTTGGCGGGGAGAAGGCCACTCCTGATCCACGGCGACTTTAATTCCACTCACACAACATGGGGCTATAAGTTGCAGTCCAAGAGAGGAAACGCACTGGCCAAAGCAATGGAGGATCACGAGATGGCCTTCCTGAACGAGCCGGACGTGACCACTAGAAGTGGTAACAGTGCCGCGAGGGGTCTACGCCACGCCAGATCTGTCGTGGTTATCGGGCACGCTAGACGTCTCCTGGAGAAGCGAAGGGGACCTGGGGTCCGACCAGAGCGTGATCGGCATCACGATTCAAGGCTCCCGATATCTGGCTATGCTGGGGATGGCGCGGATCACGGATTGGGACAAGATGAGAAGGTTCACCCAAGAACAAGAAGAGGCGTCCGAGGAAGAATCGGGACAAGCTGAAACACAACAGACCTACACCGAATGGGCGAGGGACCAGAAGAAGGCCCTCCAAAAATTTACCCAGGAAATCGCAACGACGTCGCAGACACGTACCGTACGCGGAGGCTAGCCTGACCCACATGTTGGCGGCCCGGCACTCGTTAACGCAGTGGTGGAAACGTCAGAGACACAACAGAAAGCTGGCCAAGCGCATAGCAGTCTTGAACAAACAGATCGCCGAGCACGCGGCCAAACTATGTAGCGAAAATTGGCTGAAGACTTGCGACGGCCTGCAGGGCAAGCTCTCGACGGGGGAGACGTGGTGTCTCTTGAGGCATCTGATCGACCTGCTGAGCAGCAAAACTGCGACCAATCACAACCTCACCAATGTATTGAACACGTACAAGGGAGACGGCCGCAGGCTCCTGGAAGACCTGAAGGCGAAGTACCTAAAGACAGAGAAGGACCATTACCCGGTTCCCGGGAGGTGCGGAGGACCCGAGAACGAAAAGCTGGATCTGCCGTTTACCATGACGGAACTGTGTACAGAAATAGATGAAAGTAACAAGAGAAGAGCACCCGGCAGGGATGCCATAACTTATAGACTACTCGGTAACATGAGCGGTACAGCGGCCCGCGGCCTCCTACAGCACATCAACGAAGCCTTGGAGAGCTGGAAGTTGCCGAAGGAATGGAAGGACGCCGAGGTCCGCTTCATTTCAAAGCCCGGAAAGGTCCTCACGGTAGACAACATGCGGCCCATCTCCCGCACGTCCTGCGTGGGGAAGGTGATGGAGCACATGGTCCTTCGCCGGCTGCAGGAGCACCTCGAAGAAACAAATCAGATGCCGGAGACGATGTACGGCTTCAGGCAACATCTCAGCACCTAAGACGTGATGATCCAACTCCACGAACTGGTCGTCAAGTCGGGAACGAGGCACGCGCCGCGCGGGATACTCGCCCTCGACCTGAAGGGAGCATTTGACAACGTGTCCCACGCGAACGTGTTGCAGAGTCTGAACAAGACCTGGTGTGGCCGAAACACATTCGACTACATAAAAGATTTTCTGTCAAACCGAACGGCGACCATCAGGATAGGGGAGAATTCGGACCCTGTCGTGCTCGGCGATAGAGGCGCCCCTCAGGGATCGGTCTTGTCGCCGCTGCTCTTCAATCTGGCCCTCCTGCCCCTGCCCGATCTATTCAAGCAATTCGAAGGCGTGGGCCAAGCGTTCTACGCCGACGATATTGAGGGTGTGGACGGCCTGAGCTTTGTCTGATGCATGGACAGAGGAAGCCTTGCAGCGGGCGGCAACGACTGTGCACAAATACGCAAAGTCGAGCGGACTGAGCTCCACTTCCAAGAAATCACAGCTGCTCATGATCCAACCGGGAAAATCCAAGGAGCTGCCGCCGAACGTGATCATTACCATCGACGGAACGGCCATCAAGCCAACACAGCAGATTAGGATTCTCGGCCTACTACTTCAGAGCGACGGGAATGCACACGCCGCCGTCACAAAGATCAAGAATACAACCGAAAAGATGCTTAGTATGATTCGGAAGGTATGTAACAGAAACCGAGGCTTTAAAAAGGACGATGCCATGCGCCTGGTGCGCGCGTTCGGAGTCGCTGGTTGCCTACTCCGCCCCGCATCTCAAGCTGACGAAGGGGAATAGGGACACCCTAAACACGATGCTTCGTAAGACAACGAAGCAAGCACTGGGCATGCCCACATACTCGTCCATGCAAAGACTGCTATACACGGGCGCCCACAACACGGTGGAGGAGCTCATCGAAGCCCACCTCTCTAATCAGAGAATCCGGCTCAGTCACACGGAACACGGACGAGCCGTCCTACACAAGGCAGGATGGCAGATCGAGCCGGTACCCATCAAGGCGGCCCTTCCGGAAGACTGGAAGACGACCATTCAGGCCAAACCCCTTCCCCGGAACATGACGCCTGGCAAGGACGACGAGAGGCGCACCGCGCGAGCCACAGCCATAGCCCGGAAGCTGGAAGAGAACCGAAGGGTCCTGTGCGCGGACGCCTCGCTCCGAAAACACAGTGACCGTGCAGCGGTGGTGGTTAACCACGACAAAAGACAGGCTGATCGTCAGTGCGTCCCTGGAGACAACAGACCGCGCAATGTCCGAAGAAGCGGCCGTGGCCTTCGCACTCGCGCAGCAGAGCGTGGACACCGTGGTCACCGACTCAAAGACAGCCTACGGAAGCTTCCGCAGGGGGTTAATCTCCTCCGCGGCCCGAGCCATTCTATCCAAGTGCAAGCCTCCGGGAAGAGACATATAGAGCTCGGGTGGGTCACGGCTCACTCGCAGGTAGCAGGTGACATCATCGCCGACTACCATGTCCGAGAAATGTCAATCCGGGCCGAGCACGAGCCGGAAGAGCTACCGCACCCGGTTACCAGCTTTCGGGACATTACCCCGATGTACCTCGAGGAAAGGTGCAGACTGCCAGAATCGCACCCAAACTCACGAGGCAACAACAGACGATCCTGCGTCGAGCGAAGGCGGGATCGCTTGCGCATCCCGTATTGATGAACCGCATGTACCCTGCGGAACACGATATGCTCTGTTCTTTTTGCAAAAGAAAAAAAAGGGCACCCAGTTGCACGTCTTGGCAGAGTGCACATAACTCAAGACCCTCCTCCTCACCTTCCCGCCAACCCCACCAATCCCCAACCCCTTGGGCGTCGGGAGACCTTGTTATCCAGCCCCGCCCTACCGATTCAGCTCGCACTGACGGATAGGGGCCAGGAGCTGCTGGGAACATATAGGTCCCGTAAGGGAACCACCCCGTCTGGTGCTTCGTGCTCGGCTTGTCAATTATGGCCGAATAAAGGTTTAATACTGTTTAATACTAGTAGTACAACCACCAAGACACGGCTGTGTGTGTGTGTGTGTGTGTGTGTGTGTGTGTGTGTGTGTGTGTGTGTGTGTGTGTGTGTGTGTGTGTGTGTGTGTGTGTGTGTGTGTGTGTGTGTGTGTGTGTGTGTGTGTGTGTGTGTGTGTGTGTGTGTGTGTGTGTGTGTGTGTGTGTGTGTGTCTGTGCGTGCGTGCGTGCGTGCGTGCGTGTGCGTGTGCGTGTGCGTGTGCGTGTGCGTGCGCGTGCGTGCGTGCGTGCGTGTGTGTGTGTGTGTGTGTGTGTGTGCGCGCGCGCGCCTGCTTGCTTGCTTGCGTGTACTACGTGGTTGCACAACGCCGACGCCGTATCCGTAGCGAAGTCTCGCCTTCAGCAATGGAAGGCAACATAAACGCAACAGAAGTCCTGCACCGAGATGGACCAGCTTCCTTATATTTCTTGTTTGAACTAATGCAACATTCAGTCTAGGACACATCAATTCAGTTCTGACTTAGCGTGTGCATGGTTGGATAGGCACCAAAAAGGACCAAGAAAGGGAGATTAGTAAACACGATTACCTCCGCCCTCCACTTCGGCACCTTTTTCTTCCTTTCTTCGCTCGCTCCCTCCTTTATCCCTTCCCTTGCGGCGCGGTTCAGCTGTCAGCCGATATGTGAGAGGAATACTGAGCCATTTCCTTTCCTCAAAAACCAATTTTCATTTTCCCCAGCGCTGTGGCTCGATGACTTTTGACTACTGGGTGCATGAGCTGCGTGCCCTTATCGAGCTGGCCGGGTTGATCGTTTTCCTTTGTCCAGTTGTTTTTCGATTAGTAAATTTAAAACCAACGTCTTGCCATGTATTTTAAATAAAGGCAACTATATATGCTACTGGTATGCTTAATAATTGGCGATCTTATTCCACAGAGAAGCGCGGAAAGACAGCGAAAGCCGCATGTTCCTATGGCGAACGAGACTTGCGGTGCAGTACACTGCCCGTCGGCTAGCAAGGGGTTGCACGCCTTATAAAGAAACAATTTACCGCCCGCTACGCAAACGCAGCCGATCTCAGCAAACGGTAACACACACTTCACACCTTCCGCTGATTTTTCCGGGTTTGTCCTTCGCAGTGGTCATCACCATCATCGGCAGCCTTAGCGCCTTGTCTGCCCTGTCGGTGAGAGCTGAAAAGACGAGCGTCGAAAGTGTGGTCAACCTTGGTGTGGTCGCTAGTGTTCTACCATAGCCTCACTAGTCTTGGCTAGCGTCGCAAGTAAACTGGTCGGGAAGTGTGCTCTTCCTAACGACGAAAGCGTGGACGTTCCACAGAGCCTTGTCCTAAAACTGTTCAACGATGTATAGGCGCCTAGCTGGTCATGCGAACCGTCTTGCGCTGGATGTCTTGTATGCCGATGTTTTCGATGCGTGCCGGTAGTGCGCGCGATTTGCTTCAACAGCTATGTTTGGAGTCATCGCAGTGAAGTTGTGCGTATGCTTGCTTTTCTTTCAACAATAGTGAATATCATATTTTAGTTGTTCCATTATGCGGTAAACTGGAGTTGGTGGGCCGCGTTAATCTCGTTGCGCTATCGCGGTGTGTGGTTAGTTTCAGCTAGTATATATCTGTGCTTGCGCGTACATACGCGCGTACTACACACTAAAAAAAAATTCTCACCCTTAAGGGTGCAAATCAGCTGTCCCCAGACGAACACCCTTTTGGGTGCTAAAAAGGGTGCAGAGATCAGCACCCTTCAGGAAGGGTGCACAGCATGAAAGTTTGGAGGGCGCGAATCTGTCCAAGGCTTTTGCTTCATGGGTGGATCAATGTGGAGCACCCTTCCAACATGCATTCGTAAAGGTGTTTTAAAAAATAGTAACCATTAATCAGGGTGCAACCACTACATCCTCTAGAGTATCATTAAGTGCACCCTTCCTTAAGGGTGCTGATCTCTGCACCCTTTTTTAGCACCGAACAATTGGAAAAGGGTGTTAGTCTGGGGACAGCTGATTTACACCCTAAAGGGTGAGAAATTGTTTAGTGTGTACATATATGCATCACATGGTCATGCGGCCGTGCTCAGCGCTAGACGCACCTGTGCACACGCGTCTCGTATCCAGCGCGCGTGCGCGTATCCAGCGCATGTAGCTACGTGTGCAACCGAAGTGAACTCCACAAGTAGTACGTATGCATGCAGTTGCGTTGACAGAAATCAAGTAGCTGTGCATGCATGCGCGCATTTTTATGTGAATTGTGAACGGTGTTGTTTAGCGTTCCAAAGCGACACATGGGCTATGTTAGAGCTTGTCAGAAAAGAATGTGCGAACATTGCTATGTTCAACTGCTGAGCATCTGTGAAGGGATGATGAAAATTTGTGTTCTAACTGTTCTCGCATGAGGTAAGCATTTTGTGTCAGGGAAAGCGCCAGAATATCAGTAATGCCAATGGCGCGGAGGAGAATAGTGGGTGGGGGTAATTTTGGGATTGCATAATGCCTCTTTGGCATTGAACCGCATAAAGATAAAATAAATCAGGTGCACAAAATTCAGAGGTGCGAGCTTTCCCAACAAATTTTACGAGACCTAACCAGTGAGGGGGCCGCATAGGAGTGGCCCGTCACCCCATGCCTTCCCATGGCGGCACTATTTTGTGTAGGTGCAATTTCGTATGGGGCTCCGGATTAATTTTTCTCTGCAGCGGGGTTCTTGAAGATGCACTTACATCGCACAGCACACGGGTGTTTTTGTATATTAAAATACAGTGCAGCCCACGTATAACGAATCTGATGTTTATATGGAATGCGTTCTTTGTATCCGATGTTTGTTCTAAGTGGGCTCCCCTTATGAGAGCCAGAATAACCAATTCCACCAGAAGTAGCGTTAATTTTGTAAAAACTGTGTCATTCGCATCTATTTCTTTAGAGCAGATCCTGCCGCAGCACTTTCCAGGCTCTCCAGGACGGTCATATCCTCTTCGCTTAGACCCTTGCTGCCAACAATCTGCTTAAGGATGGTAGTTTACTAATTGTGATTGAAGCATGCAAGGCAGCTGGTGGTAGATCGGCCAACACACTAATTGGATTTCTAGTAGTAGGGGAGTGCTCGTACTTTGCGTACAACAGCTCTATCAGAGCACGGCTTAGGGATGTAGTCTCAGGCCGGTATCTCCACTGGTCTTCGTACCACCCGACAGTCCATAAAGCAGCAGTGATGAAGACGCTGTTCTGAATAGTTGAGACACACTGTAGCACAGAACTGGACAGAAAAAACGAACAACGCACGGTATTCAAAGAACTAATCATGAACAGTTATCCGAAAGACTATTAAAAAAACCATTCGACGTCAAAAACACGACAACATGCGCCAAGAAATCAACGCATAAAGACCAACGCCACCACCAAATACGCCACTTTACCTTATGTCGGAGGTGTCAGCGAAACCATCGCTCGAATCCTGAAAAAAGGGGGTCTACAGGTTGCGCACAAGCCCACAAACACAGTTGCGCTTTGCCTACCTGTTCCCAAAAAGCGGCTGCGGAGAGAAAGAGCCCAAAGCATTATCTACAAAATTCCTTGCGCCGACTGGGACGGATGCTACATTGGCGAAACCAAAAATCTTAAAGAAAGAATTCGGCAACATAAAAACGTCGTCCGCAACTTCGCAAGAGAGCGCAATCCTGTAGCCGAACATTCCGAGGACTGAGACCATAGAATCAACACCCGCATCCTCGGAACAGAAAAAAATTACCAAAAAAGGCTCCTTCTGGAATCCTGGCACATGCAAACCACCCCGAACAACATCAACCGCACAAAAGGCAACCTGTCCCCAGTATATGCCCAGGGTAAGGTGGCTAGATTGGAAAGGTGTGAAAACCGACCGGGGAAACATGGCCCCGCAGCGCGCCGATGCCGTGCGGCGGCGCTAACGGCATAGGCGCGGTAAGGCGCGCAGCCAAAATGAGCGCATCGCGTAGGCCAACTTTTGCCACTGGAGAGAAAATGAGCCCGTTTTGCTTATCGCGCGTTTTCCACTAGTGTCAAGGAATGGATCTTTATCATAAAATAGTGTTTCATCAACTCGCATCATTATTCTCATGAAATGTGCTGCTTCACAAGCCGAATTTGCATTGCATAGCTGGACTGAAGCACGTTTTGTGCGTGCACATTTCGAGACGCTGCGCAGGATGTGAGGGACGCTGTTAATGCCGAAGCGGAAGGTTTCGGAATAATTTAAATAATAATAATAATTGGTTTTTGGGGAAAGAAAATGGCGCGCGGTATCTGTCTCATATATCGTTGGACACCTGAACCGCGCCGTAAGGGAAGGGATTCCTATTCCACCTCAAGAGGCGGCAAAGCAAGACATACGTTCCGCTGAATTTCTTTCACAAATCACTAGCATAATAAACACTATAGCTGCTGAACAACATGGAGTGATGCACCAACAGCTAATAGGAGCCCAGGCACAGCTGATACAGTCCATGACGGACAGGATAGAAGGTATGATCAACACATGCTTGGAAAAACATGAAGCCGGCATCAGTAAGCTTTTCGAACTTGTACCTCATGAGGAATTGCCTCGCAAGCTGCGCGCAGTTCAACACGCTGCCTGTCCTGATCCAGTATCTCCAGACCAGCAACATGGCACATAAAAATAGCACGCAAAAAAGATGGCGGCGACGCCAGTCCCCTAATTCCCCCCCCCCACCCCATGTCATCGCTCTGCAAGAGACGGAAACAAATCGCATTCATATCCGCAGTTATCGCACGGCAGTCCTTACGCCACGTACGGCAATCTTGACACTCGCATCCATGCCGGTGCTAGACCGCACACCGACAAACACGCCAGAAAGCACGGACACTCAGTATACCGCGATAGAGCTCAGCTCACCCGAGCACACATATGGCCTCACTATTCTTAACATATACAGCAATCCCAAAGATAAAGGCAGAGTTATTCCGGGCATCCTGGGCTCCTTTCGTCTCTCAAAGCTCCTTGTGGTGGGTGATTTTAATGCACGCCACACGCACTGGGGATACACCTCGGATACCCACGAAGGTAACGTCATTTCTACCGCAATGGCTGATTACAACCTTGGCCTGATCACAAACCCCACCGTACCCACTCGCATTGGCACAAGTGTCACCCGCGACACCACACCCGATCTCACATGGGCCACACCGAACATAATCGTTAAATCTCACACGGTGCTCCAAGACAGCCTTGGGAGTGACCACGTTCCAGTCTCCACTACTATTGCTTACGATGCCATGATTTTCAGCCCTCGTTCACAGCTCCTCACTGACTGGGATAAATTGCGCTCATACTTGCCAGCTGATTCTACCGAACCCCGTACTGTCACCGACTGGACAGACCGTCTGGTGGAGGCTATCCAGGCGAACAGCAAACGCATTAAAAACACCCCTGCGGCACCGCAGGTTGATCCGCATCTGGCTCATCTATGGGAGGCCCGACAGGGACTTCCCAAGCGCTGGCGTCACCAGCGACACAACAGTAAATTCCGACTCCGCATAGCCGCTCTCACTCGTGAGGCAGAAGAATGCGCGAACAACCTAGCCCGTGCAAACTGGGCAACCTTTTGTAACGACCTCAAGGGTACATTAAGCACTAAACGCACGTGGTCCCCCCTACGCGCTCCCTTATATCCAGAAACCACTAAATCTGAGACACAAGCAAGCACACAACGTCTAATACAACTAGAGCTTCAAAAGGGCACAGACGTAATTGCCCAACTACGGGACACTTATATACCGCCATCCCTTCAGTCAGCACATCCACCCAATCTACCTCCACTTAAGCCGGAACTTGACGCCGACATTACCTTAACCGAAGTCCGCCGAGCACTCTTTAGTATTCACCGCTCTACGGCGCCGGGGCCGGATGGCATAACGTACAAGGCACTACTCAATCTGGACGGTCTCGCTTCAGGAACTCACGGATTTATTTAATAACCACTGGCACGCTGAGACGCTCCCGTAAGCCTAGACTCATGCCAGCATGCGATTTATACCCAAACCGGGCAAACCCTTCACCCTTCAAAATTTGCGCCCCATCTCCTTAATGAGCTGTGTCGGCAAGCTCTTCGAGCATGTCATTCTCAATCGCCTGCAACCGTTCCTAGAAACAACAGGCTTTCTCTCCAACGTTCAATTTGGCTTCCGTCCAAACATCTCGGCGCAAGACGTACTTCTCGCCCTTAAAGAGTCTCTCTTTTACACTAAGCGCCGTACAGCCGCTACGCGAGCCGTACTGGCCCTGGATATTCATAAGGCATTCGATATACTAAGCCATGGCCATATCCTGACAACATTAGCCACCACCGGCTGTGGCACCCGCATATGGCATTATGTTCGGGCCTTCCTTCAGGGACGCACGGCAAAACTCTATCTTGGGGATGTCGCCTCCCAGCCTTTCCCCCTGCCTAACCGGGGAACCCCACAAGGGGCGGTCCTATCACCTTTACTGTTTAACATTGCCCTAGCGCCACTGGCAAAGGCCCTTGCTGCTATCACAGGGCTCCACACAGCCATACACGCAGATGATATAACCCTCTGGACAACGGGTGGATCTATTGGAACAGCCCAGGATATCCTGCAATCTGCCATAGACATCACCACCACCCAATTATCCAACACAGGCCTCCGTTGCTCTCCAAATAAATCGGAACTCATGCAACTGAAACCCCTGCCCAGTGACCCCCCATTGAACTGCACATGTAAGGGAATCCAGTGCCCACTGTGTCTCAGGTGAAGATTCTCGGCCTTCTCATTAACAACACACTCGATGCTACCGCCACCCTTCAGCTCTTGCAAAGACAGACTAAACAGGTGGCTGCACTAATCAAGCGGGTGACAGTACGCAATCATGAGCTGTCTGAACGCGAGACCCTCAATATGACCAATGCATTAATCATCAGCCGCATTGCATACCGCCTCCCATACCACATACTCACTCAGCGCCAAACACAACAGGCAGACATCCTAATACGCACGGCTGTCACCTCCGCCCTACGTCTTCCACAGACGGCTAGCACGAAACGCCTCCTGGCCACTGGTACCCACAATACCATGATCGAATTAATAGAGGCTCAACGCACCAACCAATTAGTCCGCCTGAGTCGCACGGAAACAGGACAACGCCTACTGCGACAGCTCCGTCTCAATCCACTCATCCCCACCCCTACAAGTCCTACACCTTACATTATTTCTCTGCGCACGCAGGATCACATATATCAGAAGGTTCTACCGCGCAATATGAAAGCTAGCCTCCATCAGGGTAGGCGGCAGGCTCGAGCTAACTGTTACACCAAAACATACAGCAACCACTCCGATATCCTTTATGTCGACGTGGCAGAAAATTCTAAAGTAGGATTCTTCACGGCAGTCGCAGCCTATGAAGACCGCACTGGTGGGGGGTGGGGGGGGGCACCGCCACTATCCGAAATAATTCTCCTGCAGAGGCGGAAGGAGCCGCCATCGTACTTGCGCTGGCCCACTCCATCATTGACAAAAACATAACCGAAATTTGCACAGATTCCCAGGCCGCATACCACCACTACCTAAAGGGCGTGGCGACGCCGGCCGCACAACGTATTCTTGCCACAGCCACCTCTCTCGACCGAACGGTTACTCCGTCGTGGATCCCTGGGCATGCCTCGACCCCCGCGGTAATGAGCGCGTTCATGCGCTGGCCCGAGAACTCTCCTCCCGGACCCCGGACGATCAGGCACCCAACCCTGAGCAAGAGGCCCCATCGGTCCTTTACACATATCATCAAATCACCGCATTCTACAAACTCAGCCGCATGAAATTACCACCACCCCACGCTACTTTGTCTCCCTTATCCAGCGCCACATGGCGACAATCCCCTTTTTTCACGACGCGACTGCGCATGCACCCATCCCCTGGCGGCGGTGTCGCGAAACATATTGGAAGGGTCGCGCGCCACTCGAGACCGGCCGTGGAAGTGTAAACAAACCGGCTTCCTACGCGGGGTGCGTTGCTGCAGCCGTCGGGCGTTCAGTGCGACGCATTTGACAATGCATACGACATGTGTTGCATACGACTGCATTACCCAATATGTAAAGGGAAGCAAACTCGGATTTTTTCGCTTTCCGAACGCTTCCCAGGACCGCCTTCGACGCGAAGCGTGGATAAAAGCCGTTCGCCGGCTCGGCGATCGTGGCCGCCATTGGGCACCGTCAAGACTGTGCGGGAATCACTTTGTGACAGGTGCGGACGAGGTACTGTGGTTAAATGCGTGTGCAGTACATCACGAAATGTTTTATTGATGGGCAGGAAGGCCTCGAATGTCACCGCGGCACCCAGACTTCATTCCGATGCTTTTTGCTTTCTCAAGCAAGAAGGCCAAATGGGCAAGTGCTGTGAGCCGCTTTCAACGCGCGGTGGAGCGGACAACGAAAAAGAAGCTACGAGAGCATTCACGCATGGTGCTACAATTTTGTCGTAATCTCCTAAGGAAATTTCCTTGTTTATGCCACTACATCTTGGCCAATACCCCCATGTGGGTATGTGCCATGTATTAAGAGGCAGAAGAAGCAGAAGGTGCGTTATGCGTGTGTTCGCATCATATCCATGATGAAAAGTTCTGCGTGGTTTCGTCGGAATGACTCAATGTGCGCTTCTCGCGCACGTCTTTATGGACGCGCATGCTTGTTTAACCTATGCAGCGGTGTGCTGTAGGAAAATAAAGTAAAATGCTAGCAGAGCTGCCATGTTGCGAGTACGCTTGTGCTTTTATCGCTCGTGTAGCTATTCTGAAGCACTTGAGCACAACGATTGCTTGTGAAAAGTTGGTTTGGTTTAGTGGGGTTTAACGTCCCAAAGCGACTCAGGCTATGACGGACGCCGTAGTGATGGGCTCCGGAGATTTCGACCACCTGGGATTCTTTAACTTGCACTGACATCGCACAGTACACGGGCCTCTAGAAATTTGCCTCCATCAAAATTCTGCCGCCGCGGCCGGGATCGAACCCGCGTCTTTCGGGCCAGCAGCCGAGCGCCATAACCACTCAGCCACCGCGGCGGGATTGTGAAAACTGTTGTCCCCAGTTGTTTTCAGTGCTACGGCGTGCACGATGTAGTATCCACCTTTCATGGATGGCAGGCATATACAGCGGAAAACGCCATTTTCACTGATCGCGGATATTTCATTGAATATTATGTTCCGAATGTAGCCTTCATCTTTGAAGCGGCGGCCCTTGCTCAGCTGGCGTTCGCATCGCATGCCGGATGACCGGAGATACTGAAGAATTTGCTCTTCAGTGGGCTCAGCAGCCTGCCTCGGACTTCGCACATAGCCACCAGTCAATCCTAGAAATCCTCCAGGCACCAGGTGCTGCCCAGGACACGCAATCGTTGACAGATTCCTACAAAACGTGCTCCGCAGCGGCACTCACTCCGGCCGGGTTGGGCGCACAGTACCCTTCCAATGAGCTTCCAGTGCTGTACGTGAGGTGGCAGCACAGGAACATGAAAAAGGCGGATTACAGACGGGCTGCTTAATAATAATAATAATTGGTTTTTTGGGGAAAGGAAATGGCGCAGTATCTGTCTCATATATCGTTGGACACCTGAACCGCGCCGTAAGGGAAGGGATAAAGGAGGGAGTGAAAGAAGAAAGGAAGAATAGGTGCCGTAGTCGAGCGCTCCGGAATAATTTCGACCACCTGGGGATCTTTAACGTGCACTGACATCGCACAGCACATGGGCGCCTTAGCGTTTTTCCTCCATAAAAACGCAGCCGCCGCGGTCGGATTCGAACCCGGGAACTCCGGATCAGTAGTCGAGCGCCCTAACCACTGAGCCACCGCGGCGGGTATTGTTTCCCCCTACCGTCTCTCATGCTTTCACCCCACCTTTCCTCCTCATTGTAATACCTGTGGTGTGCCCAGATCCACTTAGTGACCTTTGGGAATGTTCTTCCCCACAGGCAGTACCCCCATCCCCAATCCCACTCATTCTTCCTGGGAGGCTGCTTTACGTACCGCTCAGCCCAGCGGCCAGAAATGGCTGGTGGATCGGGCCTTATGTGAGGCACAAGCCCGTGGACTCCTGGCCCAGTAGGAGACCACCCTGGAAGATTTTTTCTTTCTTTTTTTTCTTTAAATAAATGTTGTTTCCATCCATCCGTCCGTTGTAGTTTATTACTTAAAACATTCGGACGTAATAACAACCACCGTCCACCTTTAATGTCTGCCTATATTCAACTCAGGAACCGCTGATAAATCAGTTCATTGCGCATACGTCATCTTATGCCTTCGCGGTCAGCGCTTCAACACTCTAAGAAAAAAGGGTGTGAGAAGGGGGTAAAAAAGACTTTTACACCCTTTAGAGGACCCTAGGAGTAACTTTGCACCCGTCAATAGCATGCTCCTGATCACTTACCCCCTTTTAGAAAACTTACTCTCTACTTACCCTCCCTACCAGTGTTGATAACTGCGCGTCCGTTCCCGCCCCTAAAACAGCGGGAAGATTAGTTTGCTCGTACGTCACGACGGGGCGCTCGTAGAGCATTTTGTGTAGGGTGCCTGGACGCCCGCTCACCTCCGCTTTCAGGGTGAGGACGCGCTTTGTACCACCCCGCGCCGCCGTTCCCCCCTCGCCGCGGCATGTTTCCCACTCGCAGGTCGCGTACTGCGCGCTATGCGTATGGCGACTTCAATAATGCGACTTAACTGGAAATAGCACACAATTGTTTCACTCGTGGCAGTAGTATTTTAGCACTTTTGAGTGTATTTTATGCATGTTGCACTCGCTCCAACTACATGACAATCGACAAGATATGACGGATTGCTGTGTTTCTTTAATGGCTGCATTGGAAATCGACGGCAGTTATTTGGTCTTCATTGATAGTGATAAAATAGACTATATTAGGGTCACCAAATTCCATTAAATTATGCGGCTTTTGTTGTTTTGAACGTACGGACTTTTCGCAAAGCCCCGAGTTTCTCGTTTATACAAGCAACGCGGAGGATGACCTGCCAAATGTAATACTTTTGCGTAGTTAACACCCACTTTTCCAGATTTATCTGAAGTGCATTTGTCTTATTACTGCACTGTATGTGAAAAGTATTCCACGTAACAATGTCAAGTTTCTCTTCCAAGTGGTCCGTCGTGGCACTGCTCTGGAGTGAATTCAAGCTGAGGACGCGTCTCAAACCAAATGACCATATCTTCTTAACTGCTTCTCTTAGCGGCTTCTTCTGCAACAAAATAATTCAGATGGTTGCGTTTCCCTTTGGATGGTGTTGACTACAAGTAGACTCATGATGCGATGCGACGACGTTTTCGTAATTCGAAGCGACTAAGTCGCTTTATTCGAGGGAAATTTAACTAAACAATTTTTTTTTCATTCCAAAACACGAAGAAAAATAATTCAAATCGACTGATTCACAAAGACACTTCCCAAATCAGCTTCTGATAACTACTTATTTTGAATACCGTTGTCCCCGCCAGGCTACACTAACAAAGAGAAGCCGACGCAACACAGGCCGCCTTACTCGCTTCCGCGGAGCCGTCTGCTCCAGTTGCTAAAAGACGCTGGCTTACTGCCGCACTCGATTAGTCGTCAGGCAGGGCTGTAGATGGGTCTGGGCTAGTAGGAAAACCACGTTTGAGGTAAAGCGCGCAGGAAGACGCTGGCTAGTGAACATGACTGACAAGCTCTCATCCCCACTGCATCGAAAGCTGAGGGAAAAAAAGAGTAATCTATACGACGTTGTGTCCCAGAAACAAGTGTGACGAATTTTGCTGATGTGGCTGCATGGCGGAAACGAAAAGAGCCTTTTTCTCCAGTTGTAGTTTCTTTTTAAGCGATACGAAAAGGAACGCAAATAAACCATTACTGGAGAAAAATCCGCCTTTTGTTGGCTTCACGCAGCCACGACTTCTTTGCTTACTGATGCACAGAAGATAGGTTTGGCGCCAGGATATTCGCAGTGAGCTGATGCAAAAAAAGTAGAGAGAGGGGAGGGTTATAATGCCTTCGTGACATTAAGATAAGACATGATAGACTGAACAAAATGCAGCGACGAGAACTTTACATACTCGCTTACCCGCAAGAGCGCCTAAATAATACGGCTGCCTTATGGGAGACGTCTTTGTGGTCAGGTTGTGAAGAAGGCGCTCGGTAAATCTTGATGTGGCCTGGCAGGTTTTAACACTGGCCTTTCGCTTTCCTGGCCCACGTCGTCTGCGCAAGCGCTTGTGGTCTGGTGGACAAAATATGCTACTTCTGACAGCGTGGCGGCAGAACGTACGATGTGTACCGAGGCGACTGTAATCGGGAGAAGGCCGCGACGCGTATCGAGGGGTCTCCAATCGGGAGAAGAAAGGCGGCTGAGAATGCATGAAACATGTGAAACCGAGATGAAAAAAAGGCGATTTCGCCCATCGGGCCACGCCCCTTTGCTTGAAGTGAGCTCGTGTTGTGTGTGTGTGACGCAGCAGTCAAGAGATCACACTATGAGCTAGACACTGTTGTGTTCACGGGTGTTCTGCGCACACTATTAAAGAGCACTGGCTATTTGGATTTGCTCGTGACAGCACGCGGCGAAAAAAAAAAGGCAATCGCAGATGAAGCCAGACAGACGGCTGAATCAACAGTAAACTCCAAAGTATGCAAGGTACGGCATGCGAAACGCTTGCTTTCCAGAACAGTTTCTGCTGAGGACGGAGGAATAATGCAAACTTAACTTTGCATCCTCATAATTATTGAAATTACTAGCCATGAAAGGCGCCTTCTCGCATTGATTTCATGACGAACGAGCAGCTGTTTAATGGCAGTCTTTGGCGAATATGCAAGTGCAGCTCGAAATAAGTAATCCTGACTGTTGGAAAAGTAATCGAAATGTAGTGAGAGATTGCACTGGAATATGCTGCGCACGTTGGAATAATGCTATTATGGAGGAACACAGCGCAAAAGGAACGGGACAGAAGAGAACCAACACGCAGTAGCGCACCGACTGTTCACAAGGCGCCAACTTTATGGTAGTAGTGGTTTTATTAAAAATAATAATAAAGAGGAAGGAAAAGATTTTTGCTAGCCCCGGCATCTGCCATTGATACTGAAGCACCTGAGCTGGGGCAGCGGAAATAAAGGATAGCAGGCAGAACGGAGAAATGAAATGAAAGAGGTGAGGGGACAGGAAGAGACGATAGGGGGAGAAGTAATATGTGCACTCTATTTACACAATAAGAAATGTGGCCAGGTTGTGCGCGTGATTAGTTCATTTTAGAGGAATTAAATCACACACGCACACAGCACTGTGTTGGTTACAACTGGAGTGGGGCATCCAGTTATTAATCGTTCAAGGTAGAACTCGCGGAGCGTTCGGTCACTGCGTGTAACTACCTGACGGAGAACAGACGGGACGTCAAGCCCGTGTGTTCGAGGAATGCACAGAGGGCGCCAACTTTATCGGCACATTAGATTCGAAACATAGTATAATTTCAGTAACTAACTCTGATTTACTGTTTATACGATCTCTGTTACCACGCTGTCTTGCTAGAATACCAATTTTTTTTAATTCCAGGCGGCAGCCTCTATTTTCTCTTCGAAACAGAGTGCCGCCGCATTGCACTGAATGCAGCCGAACGGGAGGGTGGGGCCCAACATGCCCCCGCCGAGAGCTGTCTCTTCCTGAAAGCGGCGCTGGCCCATCGAGGCACCTTAATTTGGTATGGAGTGTCTCGTTGCGCATGCCATCTTCATAGAGGGGCAGTAAAGATGGTATAAAATGGTCGATTTCTATTGTGTGGTAAATACATAAAGTAAAAATATCAAGGTTAGAAGTCTGTGCTTAAAACGGAATGCAAATACATGGAGCTTTCTGGTTTATAAGCTGTTTCTAGTACGACGAAAAATATTCAATGCTTCTTTCATGCGACGATCAGCTCCAACGCTCACGTTCTATTGCGAATTTAATGTGTGCCCACTTTCAAGGAATGCACTATTTCCATAGGCGCTCAACTGCACGTAACAGCAAGGTCAGCGGGCTCCGATTTAATATGGTTATTAAACTCGCACCATCAGCTCACATTTGTCACTCAGACATTCGTGGTTTACATAATGCATCAGACGATGTTACGAGTGCTTAAATAACGTAAATGCAATTTCCACTCGACAACCTTTTCACCCGACAGCAGGCCTGTGGCGAGGGTGAGCCCAAGCTAATATTTTAGAAAGGAACAGAACGAAACAGGGAAATGCTCAGTGGCGCATGCACAATGGTAACATTTCAGGATATGGGGAAGAGGAAACTTCTGATTTGTGTGAAGGAAAGGTGGGTCCTCGGCAACTTTCTCCTCCTCCCTGGCAATGTAATCTTTTGGTTATTTCTCCACTAAACTTGAAACGGACCTTTGGGTATAATACGCCAAGAGGAAAAATATAAAAGCTGCTTGTCATGCATAAATATGATCAATAAATGAATTCTCAAAACTTGTTACATCTCCAATTTCTCATCACACTCGCAAAAAAAAAAATTCTGTAGCAAGGGCTGGGCAGGAAAGGGGAAAAAGGAAGGCGCCTTTGGCCACGCGTCACTGCTGCAATTAGTGAAAATAGTTTTTGGCCGCATGTAAGCTATTCCGCATTTTTTAAACGACCGATGAGGTGCGGTGAAGCTCGCGGAAGGGCACGCATTCATCACTTATGCGGAAAAAAGTAGCTTTTAAGGTAAATTGTCCTTTAGCGCTGAAGAAAAATGTGGCAGAGAAATGCTAGTCGGGGCTACACTTCGCCGCGGAGTGACACTGTTCCCACAGTTACGTCAGCGAACCTAGTCAGCGCATGCACCATCGGTGGGCATGCACCATCGCGCTCTAGTGCATTGCAACCCGCAAGGACCGGCCACACGCGCGCGCAAAAGATGTGCGGCTCCTCTTGTTTACGCAGTGAAGTAGTTTTCGTGGAAGATGTTAGCGCAAATTAGAAAAAAAAATGCCATCTGCCCCTGCGCTCCAATTTGCTTTGTCAGTGCCTCCCTACGGAAGTGTGCTTGCACTCCATTCACGCGTAGAGCAGACAAACGCCATGCTACAATTCAGCAAGCCGTTTGTAGAATAGAAGTGCAGCTTGGCTCTGGGCCAATAATTAAGGGTAGCGTACACAGCACGTGCATTCTGCTCAGCCCAGGCATGGCAGAAAAGGAAGCACGCTTGTAGGCTTTGCAAGGCACATCAAATGGAGACAGAAAGCAATTCACTTTTCACTTGAATTTATTGACACTCACTTCATTGAAGTTACCATCCTTGTAGCTAGAACTCCAGGCGCAAACGACGCTTCAACACAAAACGCAAACTCGAACACAGCAAAAGTTTGCCGAAGCTGTGCATCGTAATGTATGTTGAACGCCCAGTAGAGTTCAAAAACACAAGCCAAAGCTGAAATGAAATCTACGGTATCCACTTTAAGACCTTCCACTGCCGCCACCTGCGGAAATAGCTGGAACGGATCGCCAGCGGCGACAACAGATGGGAACTTGCAGTTCTCCTCCTACACAAAAAAAAGACGAAAAAAGTAATTGGGTAGATATGGTTTATACTCATGCTATGACAACCTTACCTGGCTGAAAAACCGTTTGGGATTTTCTTTCACAAAACAGGGCATCAGCTGCAGCACAGCGCTTGCGAAGCAATCTGGAAATAACAATTTAAATGTCAGTATGAATAGTGGAGCACATTTCACGTTTAACAGAAACAGTCTATTGCCCTCACACTTCTTTTCTTCTTCGCTCATTGCTCGTGAGCTGGCTTCGTCATGGGCTTTAATTATTGCCGCGGCACTCTTCAGCTTTCGGGCTCTCTCCAGCAGTCTCTCTCCGTGCTTATTAATGAAAGAAAGGAGATTTTCTTCTCCGTTTTGCTTTGTGATTCTCGTGAACTCCTCGTGTACCTGCATGACAAAAGAAAGTTAGTTGCCTTCATAACTATTCACTCATTGAAAGGGAGACTGTCTAATCGATGTTTGCGCGGTCACGTGCTGTTGCACGTTTACACGGGCTTTACACAGCGATATTGGCATCTAACAAGGGACACGTGAGCGAAATGCTATGGAAGGCAACAGATGAAAGATACATACAGCTTCTAGTGTTGCTAGTGCCGGGTACTCGGCTATCACCTCCAGGACTGTAGCATTGCTTTGTGCCATCCATCTTCTTCTTTCTGCAAAAGTACGCCTCATGGCGTCTTGCAAGCGGGGAATGTTTTGGTCCTCCACACATTTTTTTGTTTCTTTTTTCATGAACTCTTTTAGCGCCTGGATAGAATGCTCGTCCTCTGTATCGTTAACGGGGATTTCCTAAAGAAAACAAAACATTACTATCGTCGCATTCTTAATTGTCGCACACATGGTATCACAAATGCTGGATTTCTAAACTTACCCCTCTCTTAGTTGCCGCCTTTGATGCCACGATGGGGCATCCTCCAGCACTTCTTCTTGCCTTTTTTCTTGCATCATTTACTTCCTCAACGTCTGTAATTTTTCGGCGTTCATTCTTGGTTCGGAATTTGAGCGCTATCTGCCAAGACCCCTGTTGATGAAAAACGACTTCATGGTCAAAACAAACCTTCTGCTGAAGAAAAACGTACGTCTGGGATTAAGAAGAAAAAAAGCCGGCACTTGTACTTGGCATAAATTTGAAAAGAATAAAATAGTCTTACAAAACTTGAGCCCGTCTTATCAGAGAGCACTGGGTGCTTTATCACAAGACGTCTGGCTGCTTCCGCGTATAAATTTCCAGGGTACCTGTTTCAAGACAGAAGAATGACTGTTACACATGAGCACCAACACCGAAATAAAAACTAATAAGTAGCATCTTTGGGCGCATTGCCATAAGGGCTCACAAGCTGGCTCTATCTCTATTAACTTCAGGAAAACAGATCGGAAAAGAGAGGTGACTTCTCAAAAATTTTCATCGCGAGCCTAATTAAAGTCTTTTCGATCATTCACTCCCACTAAATTATGTGTTAAACTTCTGACACCGGCTACAGAGGCAAGCAGTGAAGCATGTTTGTCAGCTTCCTGCTTTCAGACATAGAGTGAGACCACCTAATCACATAAAACCACTGGTCTAGCTTAGAATCAAAATCGTACAACTTACGGTCCGTAAGAAAGCAGGTCTGCGTGAAGCCACCGAATTATGGCGCGGCGCAGATCACTCGAAACTTCTGCGCTCTCCGAAATTTGTGCAAGCTGCCTAGATATATGGTAAGGCATTTCCGGCAAACAGTAGTTGTGTTTCTCCTTCTGCAGAAGTCGCGCGGTTTCTCTGTAATGAAAGAAAACAAACATGCGAAACGGTATTCATGGGGGTGTTTTCGAATTGTGCGTTTGCTCTCGCGATCCATTTAGGTGAACGTGACCACTTGCAACGGCGTGGGATGCGAGTTCACATCTTAAGCTTGTAATTTAGTCGTGTTATGATCGAAACTTTTACGCCTCAATAAACAAGCTTAGATGTTAACGGTAGAAACAAAAAAAACTTCCATTTTTCCTACCTGATACCTGTCGCCGGTGGAGGTGTTTCCATGTTGAGGGCATCTCCAAGATCGTTTTCGACTATCACGTTGAGCTTACTGTGCTCTTGCACAACGCTTTCGGAGTCCATGTCAACGAACTCTTCAAAGTCCTTGTCGTACAGCTGCGGTAGATGCGTTTTACATTGTTTTTTTTTACGGTTCGTGATGTCCCCGCCACACACAGAACAACAGGAAAGGTTAAAAGGAAAGCCGAGTTGCTCAGCGTATGTTTAAGTTCAAGTCGTCATGGAGTCACTGATAAAAATCTATCTACATTACGAGAGATGTTTGAGATGTTTGCATGCTTACGAATCTTAATAGCTCTGAGGGGCGAACATATAGCTGAGCACGGAGGCAAAACAAGAATAAAAACAAAGGTGACTGTGCTGGAAATAGGCTGTGTCGTGAAGAATGCTCTCATTTCAATTTGAACTAGAGGCCGTATACACGGCAATAATCATTTTGCAAAAACATAATTTTGCATCTTTACCACTGATGAGCAAACAAACGTTTTTGATATACATTTCGTCCTCGCTATCACGATTTCCTGAATTCAGAAAAGCCGGTTTGTAAAATATGCCTACATACGTAGAATACATGCTACATCTAAAGTTGACGAACAAGCTTTTAACTATTATCTTTTCACTTATCATGCGAGGCTAAACAGCTAAACATTTATTTTGCGTTTGCAAGCAAAAGAAGACGAGAATAACATTTTATCTTACCTGTATTCTCGCTGAAACTGGAATGAACTGCTGAAGGTCAGATTCCATTAGCGCTTGAAGTACGTCGCTTTCTCGGAACGCACCTCCAACGTTTATGACTTTTCTGCGGTTATTTAAAATCGCAAGACATCTGACTGTAGACATTTTGCTGTTGAACGAGGCGAGGCGCACAACGAATGCTGCCACGCGTTCACACCGGCCTTTTTATACCATATTTCTCCTGCACCTTCTTCCTCAGCCTCTCAAGTACCTCCTCTCTTGACATGATAAAGAAAAAGGGCGAGGGCACGAAGCAGCTATGTGACGAACGCTCCTTCGTCCTCTTCCATTTTGATGCAGGCCTGTGTTGGTCTTCTGATACCCTCCAGCAGGAAGGAAAAAAAAGACTGAACCCTTTGTTCTGTTTTCTGCGAAAGAGGTAAAAGAGGTGGTAGGTTGAGGTTCAAGGAACAGCAATATCTGAACATGCACCAACAGAAAAGAAATATTTCCCCTTTTTGGTGTGGATAGCCGCAGGAAGGTTTCTTGGAGGTGAAGGAAAGAAAAGGCTGACGTTCTTTCTGCGAACGAATGCGAATTTGGTGCGTGCACAAACTTGCGACATTATGATGTGGCTCTACCTGAGGGGGCTATTTTTAAAGGAAGCGGACAGTAACAGGTAGGCGTCTAAGCTTTAAGCCAAAGAAGCAAGAAAAAACAAGCTTTGAAGAAAAAAACAGAAAACATTTGACGGAAGTCTGTCTGGTTGGAAAATTTAATTTAGTAGAAAGATGACTGACGCCAACCAGGGTAATTTTTGAAAAGCACGACATTTCGGGACCGGCTCGGTCCCTTCATGGTATGACTATGGGCGAGGCGCACCTTGGCTTTTTAAGCCCTCGTGTTGAAGACTTCCGGGTAAGTGGCCGCAAACCATGGATTTAAGAAGAGGGAAGTGTCCCCAGGTAGCGATTAACATTCTTCCGTGTCTGTTGGATGTGCAACGACTCGAGTAGACGCCTCCTGCGCGGGTTAGCTTCGGTTTCCAGAGGAAACGAAGAACTTCGTGGAAAGAATGACTGAACACAATGAGGACGTCCGACAAATGCACCGTCAGCGTAGAGCTGTGGCAGACCTCTGCGAGGCATGCGACCACCGAATTGACTTTGACGGCACTGTTGTACTGGAAACCGAAGCTGTGCTACACGGGTACGTTGAAATGACATTCGAGTCGAACGCCATTCGAAACTTCGAATGGCATTCGGCTGAACGGACCCGCACGGTGCTACACGACTATTCCAAAAGCATTCGAAAGCTTCAGTATTATACCGCCAAGCTACAGGGGCGCTGCTGCCGTCAAGTTTTGTTTTAAACAAACATAGCAGCAACAATTAATTTGTATAGTTACAGTCCGCTATAAAATTGCTACTTTTAAAAGTAATATGTCATTTCTAATAAATTTTACTATTTATTCATTACTAAACGCCTCTGTTCTAACAGAGGCCCAAGCCCATAGCCATGCCATTTTTTGTGTGCGGTCTGTTGGCTACGTTGGGCTCTATCTCCTGCGTTTGTCGAAAAAAACGAAAAAGTGCAATAAACTTCACTGAATAAAAAAAAGCTCACTTAAAATGTACACACAGACGCACACGCACGCAAAATAAAAAGACAAAACACAGCATAAGCAACAGCACAAAGTGAAAAAACTGGCACCGGGCCAAAATGGCTGCCTTTCTTTCCTACGATGGGTTCCAGAGTATGCGGAAAATATTTGCTTGCTAACAAAACGTCTGGAAAAGATCCGTGTAGTGTATATAAATAGTATTTAGAATTTCATTGTTTAACGAACGTATTTGCTCTTCAAAACTTATGCTGCCACCTATGGCGCGAAGACGCTGCGGTGGAGAGTAGTCGCGCTTGCGCCTCGAAGGCATTCCAAAATTTCGAATGTCTCCGCGGAGCTCCGTCGACTCGAATTTCATGTGAACCGAATGCCGTTAAAAGACGTCGTGTAGCAGCGCAGCTATGGCAGTCGAGTCGAATGACATTCGTTTGGAAGGCATTCGAGGCATTCGAAACGCCTGTGTAGCACAGGTATAACCCGCGCAGAAGGCTTCTACTCGAGGCGTGGCACATTCAATAGACACAAAAGAATGTTAATCGCTCCCTGGGGACACGCACCGCCAGCGCGACTGAAGCGGGGTCCTGTTTACAGCAATGGAAGGATCGCGAGGCTCTCGATGACTCTTTTCGTCACAGTTTGAAGCTCTTTCAGGTTCCACGAACTTCGCGGTTTAAGTTGTCCTTTCAATGCCCCCAAACCCTTCTCTCCCCGGCTTGAAATCCTCTCCGTCTGCTCGAGAGCCGAAGCAAGCCAGCACCAAGAACATGGAGATGCATACCCCTTTTCGACGCCTGTTCTGGCGTATGCCTTTACACTCTATTTCCAAATCTGGCGGCGAGCGTCGTGCTTCAGATTCTCTCCGTTTCTCCCCTCACCTGTTGGACGAAGAATACAGTGGAGGGCGACTGGGTGACTCATCTGCCCTCGCGCTAACTCTTTCAGTCAGCAGAGCAGGAAGTGAAAACGCGGTAATTGAACAATGGTTTTTGGCTGGAAAATATCTTCCTGTAAGTCAGCATTCCTGCAGTTTTGCGAGCTGTCCATTGTACTCCTGGACAGCTTTTTGTGGCTCTGCAGCCAAGGCTAGGCAGGAAAAAAAACAAAACGGGCCAAATTTCTGTTCCCAGAACTGGTCGCAAAGTTCGTTGGCGCCCTCACCCCTATCTCTTTCCTACTATCCCCTCACCTCTTTCGTTTCACTTCTTCAAACTACCTGCTATCCTTTATTTCCGCTACCCCAGCTCAGGTGCCACCGATTAGTGATGGCAGATGCCGGGGTGAGCAAACATCTTTTACCTTCCTTTTGTTATTTTAAATAAATAATCACTTACATACAACTGGTCGCCACGATGAAGGACTTCTCACAATCTTCACACATTTTCCAGAGAAAACACATTTGGAACAGCAGTTTTCAGTGACACCGAAAATCTCCCAGAAAAGACGAGCGATAAAGATGGGGCGAATAAAGAACGAACGAATATTCAAAGCACTCTATCGCTAAAGAATAGCACAGGAGGGAGAGAGACGCGGACGCGCAGCTCGGGAGCCATTTTAGTTTCACCCCCCATACCCGCTACGTGCTCTCCACTCTCCGTGCGATTACCTTGCTGCCCGTGCACTGTGCTGACTCCCTGCTCATGAGAACGTATTTCTCCTTCGCTGAGACGATCATTTTGGTCAATACAGGCATGTACAAGTCGAGCACTGTGGAATGCTAAAGTAGTCATGGTTTTCAGCTGTGAGAGATGTCCCTACTATGCGTCAAGCTACGCGAGCGTAGTGAACCACATAGGGAAGGTTCACTCTCAAGAGCCGAACTTTAAAGTAGTGTGCGGGATAGAAGGCTGTCCTAACGTCTACGGCTCCTACAAGTCATACCGCCAGCACCTCAACAGAAAGCACTCTGAATTTATCAAGACCGCCGAAGTTTACAAGCCATGCAGCGGCAGTGACAACGTAGCATCGGATACCGGCGTGGACGAAGGCCCATCACCTCACTCCATCGAGACCACGTCCGACGAGACTCGGCGAGCAAATGGAAATCCACCTACTGACGACAGCCCTGAATATGAGCTCGACGAAGTTAAGCGCCATTTGATGCTCTTTTTTTTGAAGACGACAGAGACGCGCTGTTTGCCACGGAGTGTTGCGCATGACATATTTGATGATATTAAGGTGTTTGTGCAACTTTTGTTATCTGCAGTTCTGCGGCGCACTTTGAAGGCCGGGCAGAACGGCCGCACTAGTCTGTGTGATGAAGTGGAAACTTTGGGAGTTGACATTGTCGATTTTCTGTGGGCTGACCTTCAAAGTGATCATGCCGTTCTGGCATACGTGCAGAAAAGGCTTCATTATGTTCAGCTAGAGGAAGTTAAACTTTCAGGAGAAACTGACCCGAGAGTCTGTGGTGTGTGCTTTTATGTACCCTTGGAACGTTCCCTTAAAGCTCTGCTGACGTCTCATGAAGTAGTTGAAGCAGTTTTGCATCAGGCAAGAATTGATTCCAGCCAAAAGCTTCGGGATTTTTCTGACGGCGCTTTTGTTAAAGAGCACGCTTTACTCATAGAAGGCTCAGCGAAATCAGTACTTCTGTTATTGTATACTGACGAATTCGAAATCTGCAATCCTCTCGGCTCGGCTGCCGGATCGCACAAAATATTGGCAGTGTATTTTTCGATCCTGAATCTCCACCCAAAATACAGGAGCAAATTGAGCTCTATTCACCTGCTGCTCCTTGCCAAATACACCGATGTGCGAAGATTTGGCATATGTCAAGTAATCGCTCCGCTAGTGAATGACATAAAGCGTCTTTACGAGGAGGGCTTAACATTTATTTTCAACAGTTCCGAGATTGCACTCCGTGTTTTTGTAGTTGGTTTTACCGGAGACAACCTGTCACTGCATAAGATAGGGGGGTTCCGCGCATCTTTTGCAAACGGCAGGGTCTGCCGATTTTGCCTTGCTCACAAAAAGAAGTTGAACACACTACTGTCGGAAGCAGATGTAACTGTGCGAACAGCAGCTGCACACAGCAGCCACCTCACGGCTGTAACGCTTGACAGAGACAATGCGCAACTGTATGGCGTTAATGAGGAGTCTTCCCTCCTGAAAATCCCTGACTTCGACGTCACACAACAGTTGCTTCCCGACTGTATGCACGATATTCTGGAGGGAGGAATAGGATTCGTGGTTAAACATGTGCTCCAGGGCTTATTGTCTTCTGGTGTGCTAAAGACCGAGCAGTTGAAGAACATTTGTAACTATAGTTTCCAACAAAATGATAAGAGAAATCGCCCAGTAGCAATCAGCATTTCTCGGAAGGGCATCGTGCTCAAAGGCACAGCAAGCCAGAAGCAGTGCTTATTCCGTTTACTGCCGCAGTTTTTCGCCGACATAGTGCCAGAAGGTGACCCTGACTGGGAGATATATCTTCAGTTCCGGGAGATAGTTAATATAGTCTTAGCAGAAGAAATTCCTGAAGATTGCTGCAGTTATTTGGAGGTCCAAATTTCTTATTTTTTAAAGAATTTTGGAACCAGATATCCAAATGTGCATATCATTCCCAAGATTCACTACTTAATCCATTACCCAAGATTCATTTCATTGTTCGGTCCTCCACGCCGGTACTGGAGCATGCGGTTTGAAGCAAAGCATGCTTACTTCAAGACTATAGGCACGCGCAGCAGGAACTTCAGGAACATCTGTCGTACTTTGTGCGAAAGGCATCAGCTGCGAGCATGCTACGAACAGTCAGCTATGGTCGTCAGTGACAGTTTGAGCACTTCTCATGCGTCCTTGGTCAAGCCAGCAGATGTACCAGAGTTCGTGCGCATTGAACTTGGCATCACAGATCAGGAAGTGAAAATGTTCTCTGTGGCAAATGCCAGCGTCGACGCTTGCTCGTACAGGTGTTCAGATGTTCTACACATAGGCTGGGAAAATGAAGCTCCTGTCTTTGCTGAAGTGAAAAAGTTGCTGATTTTTCGAAATTGCCTTTTTCTTTGCTTGGAGAAATTTCATACAAAAGGATTTTCACGTCATCGTCAAAGCTATGGTGTGTCGCCGTCTGGAACAGACTTGCTTTTGCGTCCAGGACAAGAACTAGACAATCATGCGTTGGACATGTACGAGTACAGTCAGGGGTTTGAAGTTATCCCGCATTACGAACTTTTTGACTGATGTGTAATGCTAGCGCAAGTCAGTGTGGATACTAGATCATGTGCAAACAATGCATGAAATAGACGTTGTGAAACTGTTTTATGTTTTATATCTATGTTCTTGCTAATTACATGTTGCTCCGCGAGGATGACGTCAAATGCAGTTGCCGCTAGGATGTATTGACATAAATGTATATATGATTTGATTGAGCAAATTTCAATGCGTCCATATAAGCGCACATATCTCTGTGTGTCTCACATCCTGTGGTCCATTAGACCATCTCTTCATACATCTTTTTTCGAATATATGTATGTGTGCTTAAGTCTTCGTGTCTGAGAGTAAACAAGTACCTGCATTTTTAATACATTTGGCTTGATTCGCTGTCCTGAGATTTGCTTTCTTTTGACATCTGTCACATTCTCTTGGACGTTAATTAATCGCGCTTAGAGGACTACGTAAAGTATGGAAGAACTGATGATACGTACCAAAGTTGTACGTAACGCGTTACATGTAATTGATTACTTGTAAGCAGTTGCATTTTCGTGTTACTTTGGAATGTGCTTTCTTTGTACCGAAGCGGTGTCCTTGTGGTAGAGCATCAGCCTAACTTTCGGGGGGTACTGGGTTCGATCCGCAGTGCCACCGGGTACCCGCCTGTTTTTTGATGGCTACAAGATTTTCCCCGGCCTTGTGCTCGGCTCTTATAGGGTGAGATGCTTGGGAAAAGGGTCTTGGGCCAAACCGCTGTCTTGACGGATCAGAGATAAGGCGGATCAGAGCTAAGTTCCGCCGTCCAGCAACCCTAAATCCGGCTCGTGCGGTAGAAGCCCAACTTGTGTGCATCGATTGCTTCTTTCAAACGATGTTTCAGGTAATTCAGTTACTTTTTCTGCAGTTCATCACACGTAATCAGCTATTTTTTTTTTTTTCAAAAATTAGTTGTAACCAACGGTGCAGCTTTCCTGACGGCACTGGTGCTAGGGGACGTGTTTTCTTTGTGATCGAGTGACAACGAACCGGCTGCAGAGAAGCATTGCGCATGATCATGTCCGGACCACATCCGGGTTACCACCGCCGTCGACGGGAGTTCTCCACCCGAGAATATCATGTGACCGCCCTGTACACCCCCCCCCCCCCCCCCTTACACCCAACACCGGCGCAAGGTGTTCATATGTTAACTTATAGTACGGCTTTTCCGTGTAGCGCATGAATTGAGGGCGTGTTCAGTGCAGCAGCTGACCGCTTCACAAGGAAACATCGGAAGGCTATCGACCGCAGCTTCGACAAACTCCTCTCGGAAATTAACAGCGTAGGACAAATTATCAAGCAGGCCGCTGTAGTTCACTCCAGTCTCAGTAAATTTGTGTTAAGTGCAAACTACAAGGGCCCTTCCTGGAAGTACGCGCCCAGCGTCGGCGCTCTTGGGGTACGCCGAACGGGCGTCGAAAAGAGGCATGCATCTCCATTTTCGTGGCGCAGGCTCTCTTCCCCTCTCGAGCCGACGGAGAAAATTTCAAGCCGTGAAGAGAAGGGGTTGGGGGGCGATGAAAGGACAGCTTAAACCGCGAAGAAAAGTGTGTGTGTGTGTGTGTGGGGTGGGGGGGGGGGGGTGGGAGGGGGGGCTGGGCCTGAAAAGCTTAAAGCCATGAAGAAAAGAGCCACCGAGAGCCCCGCGACTCTCCTATTGTTGTAAACCAGACCCCGCTTTCGACGCGTACGCGAGCGCCCGTGCGCTGGCGCCGATATCTAGCATGGTCAGATGAGGTTTGCTGGCGTCTCCTGCAGTGCGCATGCGCAGACCGATTCTGGCGTACGCCAAGAGCGCCAATGCTGAGCGCGTACGCCCAGGAAGGGCCCTTTGAGTTGGCCCTTTATGGTAATATAAATGTCGGGAAGAAAGTGACGCAACAGTAGTCGATTACCTTTCTGTAATTGCCAAGTTACTTTCCTGGGACTGTACTTCGCCACGATAATCAGTTTCATTTCAGATGGAGTCATTTTAAATGTAATCGGTTGCTTATTTTCTATAACGTGTGCAAATCTAATATTTAATGGAGCTATGTCACCTTTTAGTTTTCTTTCTAGCAGTAGTAAAAGCAATTGAGGTACACGTAAGAAGCGGCAGAAACACAATCCGAGAACATGCCTTGTCCCTACAGGTGCGTGACTAGCTCATTTTCTAATTTATGTGCAATATCTCCGAAAACTTATGTTAAAGCACTCTTGAACCACCTTCATGGTGGTGCAAGCGTGCAAGGTGGTGCCATGTTAGGGACGACAAGCGCAGAGCATGTGTACATTTCTAATATTGCCTACTTCTCACTATTTTTAGCACTCAGCAAGTAAAGAAAACAGGCGATTTTTAATGCCGATAGTTAACCACGGAATGCGGTTTGTACCTATGCTCATTACGAAAAAGGTGGGGAAAAAAGGGAAAGATATTTTTACAAATTCATCTGTCTTTCCTCATTTTGTCTGTTTTAAGGGTACGTAAAACGTTAGAGGTGAGTAAATACCAAGAAAGCATACACGGGCAATGTTACTAGAACCAGCAACATCGGTTCGGAGAAGGAAACGGAGAGAATAAAGAATCGGCTTGCACAAGGTCCGAAGGGTGAGAGGTGGTGAAGAGAGGGTGCAGGGGACACGTGGGTTCGCTCCTTCGTCCTTCCGCCAGACAACCGCGTCGTCTGCTAGGGCGACCGCCATTTTCTTGCATACGCTGGTCGCAAGGTGCGCGTTTGCTGCGTGACGCGCCTGGAATGAGGTGCCCCCCCCCCCCCCCTGCAGTGAGAGCTTGAATTGGACTTTACCGTTGATAATCATTCCTTTTCTAGTTTAGATGAAAAGTAAGAGTAAAGAGTCGGTGATGCAGTAGATATTTCGAGACGATTAGCGAGAGTATAGTGGATATCTTTGTTTTGCAATAGGCCATCACGGCGGGCAACTGCTCGCCGTCGTTGTCATGCCGGCGCCATGAACTTGCTATCATTGCGCTTACGTGTGATATAGCGGAAAGAAAGTGAAGTACGCCAAATGAACAGCTGCATATTCAAGTTCGAACGCATGGCATGCTTACGTCCACTTACACTATTATGCAATGGCGGAAAACTGTGTCATGCATACACTATGCAATCAAAACAGACTTAGGCGCAAGCAAGAACAATGATTTAATACCCTAATGCACAAATACAATGTCTTCAAAACGATTACGAACGACGATTCACTGCAAGCATAATGCAGCTTATGATTCTTACGTTTAAATTTGTCTCATGCTTTTGTGCATGTAGACGAAAAGTTCGCACTGATTACAGCGTCTGATTACACAGATTACAGGAGACTAACACCAGCACAAGTTTTGCTTCCATGACCACCAGCACGTGTGGCTGGGGACTGACGCAGATGGATGCGCAGCCGCAATTTTGTGTAGGTGGCTATCAGCATTTTGCCTATTGCTTCCTTGTGATCTGCGCATGGCCGGTCTACCTTCGAAAAGTATTCTGTAAGCAATTTCGTCGGGGACTTCATCGTGTGTATATTGATTGTACACCACGCGGCAGCGCCTGTAAAGTATTCCTCCTAGTTCTTGAGAGTGCGGATCACTTCACTGCTCGGATAAATCAAGTTCCGTCCATCACTCACACACTCCTTGAGAATTGTCAAAAGAGGCATATTCATTGCTTGCTGTTCCCATGAGAGCATCCTTGAAGAATGCCGCCTTCCGTGTCTAGCGTGGGAGTCGGCGGGACGGTGGGAGCGGAATGCAAGAAAATGGCGGCGGCACCTCCCGAGAACCGGTTTTGGCAGCTACGACCCCTTCCAAGAGTGGCACCACCCTCAGTGGGGAGAGGGCGCGCATCGAGGCACCTGGCAGAAGCCAAGCACATTCCCCCATGTAGCCACAAGAGAGCACTGACTGGTACTGGCAGCTATGCTTTGCACTTCGCGTCTCTGGACGATGCGTCATACTATCTGCTGTCAGATTCTGTATCTGTGGTGCGCAGTCGCCGAGCGAATAACGCGTTTTGATAGCCTGCCACAGGCTAACATAGGTCGCAATGACGCCATCAATCTTGGTAAGTACTTTCCAACGTTTATCTGCTCGTATTTGGTAGTAGGGCGGGGGTGAAAAATTACTTATGCTCACGTACACCCGTCGTCAAACTTTAATAGCACTTTTAGTAAAATGATCCAATTTTGTCATCGTCTTCCCATGCATTAGAATAGATCATCATCATCATCAGCCTGACTACGTCCACTGCAGGGCAAAGGCATCTCCCCTGTCTCTCCAATTAACCCTTTCCTTTGCCAGCTGTGCCCACCGTACGCAGACTAATTTTCACGGTGAAAATTGCGCAGTGCACCCTTATATCTCCAGCAGTAAGTTTTGAACGCGAAACGATTAGATGTTTAATTTCGACAGAGTCGCCTTTCATAAACTCTTTACGGCGGGTGTACGTTGCAAAATGCATGCAACCTCTAGCATGAGCGCAGCTAATATTGACTTTGTGCTTCAAATGGTGAGTCCTACTTTCTTTTCGGAACCCCGATGATTGTTCGGAATAGTTTAAATGTAAATTAATTGAACTGTAGTGCAGGCCTCTTTTTGTGAGGCCTAAATCCATTTGGTGCCTTTGTTCCAGATGAAGCTGAGATACGCGCGCAGGATTATTTTCACTTTTAATGCAAAAATACGGCGTATTTTTCCCCCCGTACTCTAGCATTCCCTCCAAGCCCTAAGGGCTTGCTTCAGCTTCACCCGCAAACAATTTTCTATCGCCGTTTCACGTCACTAAGTCCTCATGACAGTTGGCAACTTGCAAAATTTGCCCCTGGCTTAGAAGATATTTTCCAACAAAGACGACATTTTTCGCAGTCTGCATTTTCACTTACTTCTCCCTGCCCACAAAATGCAAAATGCGTCAGTCGGTCACCAGATGCAATAAGGGACTTCTCCCACCTTCATTTTCTAAAAAGAATGCGGGACTGCTGTCTGTATACGAGAGCTTTCAGTCGGAAAATATCCTGCTGCAGAAGCTAACATATACTTTTGCAAGTTGTTGCAGAAAGAAACTCACGAATCAGTGCGCATGCGATTTTGTTGCACGCAGGCGGTGAGATGTGGAGTTGAACCTTTTATATGGACAACTTGCAAAATTGCAAGCTGACTTACGGGAAGTTGTTTTCTAACCAAAAACCCTTGTTCACAGACCACGTTTTCAAAGTTGAGAGAAAACTGACGCCAACCAATATTTTTATTTTTGCCCAACGTTTCTGGACCTACTCGGTCCCTTCTTCAGGGGTGACTATATAAAAAAAAACTCTGTGCCAGCCGCAGCAGCGGGTTGCTGCCTTCGCTCTCCCTTTGTTAGCACGTGGCACAGTCCACTAACGTACGCGGAGGGGAGCGTTCTTGGAGTCCTATTCATCGCCTCTTTTGTGAGCCGGATGTGCCATGACTCAACATGTCGCCTCTTGAACATGTTTGGTTCCATGGTGCAAGACGCTCACCTTCTCGAAGGCTATCCGGTGGTCGGAGTGGTCGGCGAGGGGGTTGGATTCTGAATTCATTAGTCGGTTGGTTGGCGTCAGTTTTCTCTTAACTATCTCAATAACCCGACCAGGCGGACCATAGATGTTTTAGTTCAAACCGCGTTTTCACTTCCTGCTCTGCTGAATGAAAGAGTTAGCGCGAGGGGAGATGAGTCAGTCGCCCTCCATTGTATTCTTCCAAAATGTGAGGGGGACTGCCCCCTAGTGTGGGAGAACCTGAAGTCGATGCTCATCACCATCTTTGTAGATATAAACGGAAGTCGTCGAAAGGTTATAGACATTTTTAGCATAATTGAGACGTATACCGGTTTACCCGACCCCTCCTGCCCACGCGCAGTGGCATTGTTGGAATTAGGGGGAACCACTGCGCGTGCGCAGGAGGGGTCGGGTAAACCGGTGTGTTCCCGGTATGCTAAAGGCGTCTAATAATACATTCCTTGACGAGTACCTGTCTAGCCCGCTCCTTAAGTTCGCAGCCCTGCTCTATTGTGTCCTTCCAACAACTTCCCTCTCAAACAGATAAAGGGACATCTCCCCTCCCTATTCGAAGAAGAATGTCAGATTTCCGTCTGTGATTGAGGGTTTTCGGTTGGAAAATTGTAGAGGGTGCTTGATATTACGCAAGTTGTATTTTGCTTGTGCCAAAAGCATTACTGCTCATCAGCTGAACAATGTTTATTTCAGCTTGTTTTTGTTAGTAAAAATGTTCCAGGGTCATAGTATGCCCTTTTGAATCAAAGCCAGAAAAACACTGTAGATAAAGAACTAGGCCATTTCGAAGTGGGAGCTGCGCCCAACTTCCACTGCATTTCAGATATGTTTGGTTCTATGGAAGCTTGCCATCCCAAAGCGACTCAGGCTATGACGGATGCCGTAGTGAAGAGCTCCGGATAATTTCGACCACCTGCGGGTCTTCCACGTGCACCGACATCGCACAGTACATGGGTCTCTAGCATTTCACCTCCATGGAAAATTCGGCCGCCGCGGCCGGGATAAAACCCGCGTTTTTCGGGTCAGCAGCCGAGCACCATAACCACTGAGCCACTGCGATGATTTGGTGTCCAAAGGGGGTTCATTTTTTTTGTTTATTACGCCTTACAGTATGCTCGATTCGAAAACGCCACACATACACCTTCACGCTTTTGGCCAAAACTGCCGAAGCTTAAATTTTGATTTCATAAATGAAACAGATCATTTGCAGAAATCTGTAAATCAGCTTCTCCGCAAGGCTTGTTTTCCAACCAAACGGTCTCGTTTCCAGACGACGCTCTCGCATTGTTTGAGGAAAAGAAAATAGTCAAGTTCCCCCTTCTGAGTAAACTCAGGAATGTCTCCAGTTTACTTCAAGGTCAACCTTCTGTAGCACTGCAGTAGAGGCTAGGCAGGAACTAGAAGAAACTGGGCCTTTGTTCCTGTGCCAGCAGTATTGAGCTACCTCATACTACACTTTCTTAAAACTTCCTGCTGAACAACACCCTCGCGCTAACTTCCCTTTACCCCACTACACCCGTGGCCAGAACAAGGAACAACCTACTCCCCACAGCACTATGACAAAATACGGTCTCCCTCCTTTTCCTTCCTAGGCTGCTGCCGGCAGATTGCGACCATCCGCAGTTTTCATTCGCTCGAAGAATGAGAGTGTGTCGTTTGGGCTGGAGATATTTTGGTTGGAAAACAAGCCTCACAGAGAGGATGACTGACAGGTTTCCGCTAATGGTGAATTCATGCGTTAAATGTGTGCACTGTCCGTCATGTTTCAACGATCTTTTTTTTTCACACAGGTTCACTTGGAGCATGGATGCCATCATGGCGTTGGCCGAAGACTGCTGTGTTATGTTGCAATTTTAAATTCATTAAAAAAATAAACCCTGTCGTGCGCACTGATGTTCTATCACTGGCGTGCAGAAGTGCACACTGAAGTGCTGCGCGGCACGCCACAGATTATCGCACTAACACTAACATAACCAGGAATGTGGGAGAGAAAAACATCGCTGAACTGCCGGCCATCGAGGTGGTTATGCCTTTTCGGCAAGCAGCTTCGTTCTACAGGTGTATGATAATGCTAAGTTTAGTTGCAATGTGAGTTATACATTGCAGTAGATGCACCATTAGCGCGCACCTACAAAGTGAAGTGGTTTCCTTAACAGGCCCAGAAACGACCTTGCTTTTAACAACAATGGGTGCCTCGCATCACAGTGAACGTGCCTGTGCGTCTCTTTCGAGAATATGTAACAATACACTGTAATAAGGGTTTAGTACATTCCTCTGGACGGTAACGTTACCCTTCTGCAAGAGTCGTAAAGATACATATAAAAGAGCAAAATATACACGCTTGCGGAGCAGTGTTATGCCCTCTCATGCGGTGCAAATTTGCACCTTAGAAGCGTTGTAATAAGCTCGTTAGATAAATTTAACTACAGTCCTTGGAAGGGTAAGTTTACGCTTAAGGTTACCCTTCCAAAAGAGACGTAAGGATGCACCTAAAAGAGCAAAACATGCACACTTGCAGAGCAATGTTATGCCCATTGACACGGTGCAAAGTTGTACCTTAGAAGCGTTGTAATAAACTCATTAGGTAGGTTTTGACTATAGCCCTTGCGAGGGTAAGTTTACGCTTAAGGTTACCCTTCCTAACACGGCGTAAAGGTGCACCTAAAAGAGCAAAACCATATGCTTTCGCCGAGCAATGTTACACCCATTGATAAGGTGCAAAGTTGTACTCTAGCAGTGTTGTAGTAAGCTCATTAGATAGGCTTCACCATAACCCTTGCAAGGATAAGTTTACGCTCTGAGATTGAGCATAAGCTTATTCCGAGTGGGTGCAAATATGCACCAGAAAATAAAACGTATGTTTGCACCTTCATGGCCTAAGCGTTACTCTTTCTGAGGAAGGGTAACGTTAGTCATCAAAGGCGTATACTTACACTTGACCAAACGGAGTAACATTACCCCGATAACAGCCTAAACATTACTCCGTACGCACTTACTCCCCCGACGAAGGAGTAACTTTGCACCCAAAGGGGGTCGCCACAGCGTCAGTGGATTTACCCCCTTAAAGGAGTAAGACCACTCCTTTTTTTCTTAGAGTGAAGGTTTGAAGGCTGAGTTGGCACTCTAGTCATTTTATTTTAGTCTGGCTGCAACAAAATCATTTTTGATGCCATAGGCAGCATGCACTTCATGCATTGCATTAAAGTGTAAGAATAAATATAAATAAGGTGCATAAATTTAAGGCATAATGGGAAATAAACTCTGCATGTTTGCTGACTTTAAGGCATAATGGGAAATAAACTCTGCATTCTTGCTGACAATGGCGGCCGCCAATAATAATAATAATTGGTTTTTGAGGAAAGGAAATGGCGCAGTATCTGTCTCACATATCGGCGGACACCTGAATCGCGCCGTAAGGGAAGGGATAAAGGAGGGAGTGAAAGAAGAAAGGAAGAAAGAGGTGCCGTAGTGGAGGGCTCCGGAATAATTTCGACCACCTGGGGATCTTTAACGTGCACTGACAGCGCACAGCACACGGGCGCCTTTGCGTTTCGCCTCCATAAAAACGCAGCCGCCGCGGTCGGGTTCGAACCCGGGAAGTCGCATTCGCTGAAGGCGAAACTGAAAACTCTGTTTTAGGGAAAGGAAATATCGCAGTATCTGTCTCACATATATATCGGTGGACACCTGAACCGCGCCGTAAGGAGGGACTAAGAGAAGAAAGGAAGAAAGAGGTGCCGCAGTGGAGGGCTCCGGAATAATTTCGACCACCTGGGGATCTTTAACGTGCACTGACATCGCACAACACACGGGTTCCTTAGCGTTTTTCCTCCATAAAAACGCAGCCGCTGTGGTTTGAACCCGGGATCAGCAGCCGAGCGCTCTAACCACTAGTAGCCACCGCGGCGGGTAGGATGAAGGCGCCCCAAAGCACAAACCAGGCGCCCCAACGCACAAACCGGTTTTTGTTGCCGCTTGCGAACCTGTAGCATGTATGCCATCTTGACGCTCATGTTAGCAATGAAGCAGCACATCTGGCAATGAAATCGTTTATTAGCAGGTGAGGGGGAAAATTTTTCAGAATTTGATCTACAACACACAAAGCTTGAGTGTTTTCCGTTTCTTCTCACTATCCTCCTGATTTATGCCCTTAAGGAAAAAAAAATAATCCTTGTGAGACAATAAAAACGTACAACTACGCTGTCAGCGCAACAGAATGCTCAAAACGACTAATTTTTGGCGCATATCACTAATTGACTGTAGAATACCTCTTCCGCAGCTTCGATATGCAAGCGCGTTCGGCTGAACGCATGTGCAAGTTGGTTTTCAAGGCTGGTGACAATACTGTAAAATGATACTGACGGCCTTGTCGGCACTTGGGATCGCTCGAGACCACTTGGCAAACATTCCCTGGCAGGCAGGGGCACAGAAGAGAGAGTTTTTTGTTTTTCTGTATCCCATTCCGCACCCAGGCGCAAAGCACAAACGCTCCGTCTTCTTTTTTGTTGTCGAAGTCATCTCGCCCTCGGATGAGAAAACGCTGCTACAGACACTCCAATACAGGCGACGAAACGAACAGAACTGACTAACTGCTACGGGGTGCGCAAGGCCGATGCGGCTGAGCTTACCGCGCCGCTACTAGCAGCGCCACATTCCTCCTGTTGGCATCGGTGCGCAGAGGGGCCACGCGCGGCCAACGGAAAGCGCCACGGTCTTCACACCTTCCCAATCTAGCCACCTTACCCAGGGACTTCGCTCTTCAACTTAATGAAAAAAAAGTCGCCATTGACCGCCTCCCCACAGTGCGATAGCGTGACTAACAGTCTTAAAGGGGCTCTGAAACGCCTTCCGAGGAGAGCACATTAACTCACTTAATCACTGCATTGTGCTGCCATGAAAACCGGAGCCAAATAATACTCTTCTACACGCAGCAGACGACCCACAATCAGGCGTCAAAGTTGGCGAGCCCTTCCCTTCGACTTTTTCATGCTCGCACCCTCCTCCGTCCGCCGCATCTGCGTAGACAAGGGGATAGTTTGCCATTGGTTAGATTCTTTCAGACGTCAGGCAGCTACCGTGGCCGCGGCCAATAAGCCGCTTAGCTCCGGCGGGTCGGGAAGCTCCGCTTCCAGATGGGGGGTCGGCGAAGGAGCGCTGTTGGGGCTCCGGACTAAGGGCTCCACTCCCAGTCCCCCTCCAATAAAGATATTTTCCACCCCCACCACCCCCCACAGCACCAATAGCATTGCGGCACAGCGGCTGCTGCTCCATCCGCGTGCGCTGGTTTTTCAGTTTGTTACTTTGTTTTTCCAGCTGCCAGCAGAGGAAATCTTGGCTGAGCTCCCTCAAATAGTTTCGCTTCCCAGCTGCAGCAGCTCGGGGGGACACAGAGAAACACAGAACCGAATATTAGACCGGCTCACGTGGCCGATGGTTTTCGCGGTTCCGATTGCGAGCGGGGCGCCGCTCGCTCTTCTGACAATCTCTCTGTGGGCAACAGCGCCGTCCATTTTCTCCCTCTGCTTCTTCCCTCTTTTCTCCCCCACCGGCGCCTTTCTCTTCGTTTCGAGAAGACGTTCTAAACCTCTCGAAAACAGTAGCGGTCTCCAGTGCCCGCGCGTTGGCTTTGGCGGAATTGAGATGCTTCGAAGATGGGGAACGCGGAGGAGGAGGCGGAGAAAAAAAAAAAAAACTTTATTCAAGGCCAGCACTAAGGTCCAGTGAAAAAGAGCGCTTGCGGATCGGAGCGGACCGTATCGCGGTTGGTCCGCGCCACGTGACCAAGCATCCGCAAGTCGGTCCGGACGTCGAGCATACACACCAATGCAGCGGACAATCCGCGCGTACACTCTCCGCCAGCGTGCTTGCGCTGTTTGCGCGGCTCCCTGGGCGCTCTTCATCGCTCTGAATTTTTTACGTTCATTTCAAAACGTCCGACGGTTATTTCAAAACGGCGCCTTCAAGAATACCGCGTAGGGAATCGTGAAAAAGTAAATAAAATGCATCGAAAGGGCAATTTCGAAAGCAAACTTAGCTCGAAGGTTTCAGTAAAAAAAAAAAAAAAGAACATCACGTACCGACAGTGTACAGGGCCGACGCGTGATGTCGCGCATTCATTTCCGTGGCGATCCTTTGCCACAGCCTGTTCTTTACCGCCATGTTGAGGTGGTCAGCGTGTTCAATATTCCATATAGGTTGGCAGCTCTCAAAGAGCGCTAAAAAAGTGATGATCGCTTCTTTCCAACATCACTCATATTAGCAGAAACAACAAAACAAAGCGGACACTCACGCACGCGCACACGGTAAAACACGCAATAACGACGCTGTGCAGCAAATACGGAGTGGACAACGCAGTGAAAGAAACACGAAAAGGAGGACACACAATGCAGCACTCGAGCTGCAGATGCGACGAAAAGCGCGCCAAAACGAAAGGCGCCAGCATGAAGCAAAGCCGAGTTCACTGCGGATAGCTAGCCAGACTAGCGCTCGAGCCGACGTTGACAGACCTAAAAGCAAAAAAAAAGGGCAAAAACAATCCCGGTCCACCTCCAAGCCCCCGGACTGAATAACGCGCTCGCCTTTTCCACCTCGTCCGCGGTCCGGGCCCGGAAAACACCGCGCCGCCCGCTCAAGGCCGCCTATAGAACAGTGGCGTTCATGTCACGTGGCACGCGTACAGCGATGACGCGCCCTGACCATCAATGATACGACCCGCTCGTCTGAACCCACCCGTTGGTCATCTGCCGAGCCCCAGTGAAGCCTAGCACTATACTGCAGGAAGGAGGTGCAGGGTAAGGGAAATAAAGGGAGGTAATGGCAGTGTTACACGAGTACAGAACCTGTTATGTACCTGCCCTGATCTCCGGATAGTTAGGACAGTGAGCTGAGCCACGCGTCCGAGCATTAGAGGGGTGAGGAGAGGAAGTGCGGAGCAGCCTGCATAAGTGGTATGAACGACGAATAAATGGGACTGAGACGTGAAATTGTGCCTCCATAGGCTCCACGGCTAGCGTTCATCTTTGAAATTGCTACGCGTGTATTCGCCATATTTTCTTTAATGCGTGGATCGTTCGGATATGGTCACGCGATGGTAAAAAAGGAATCGGTTCCATCGGTTCCTTGATAAAAAAAAAGAAGAAATATATGCGTTGGCGTGCTGCTTATTTATTTCAAAACACATTATGGAAGCCACCCTTGTCGCCATGCGGTACACTACCGAGTGAATGCTGCGGAAACTATAGTGGAGATACAACTCAAAAACGAAGCTGCAAATGCCACTCAATGAGGTCCTCCAGCCAATGACGTCGACCGATTTTCATGACGCCGTGGTCAATCCGATTAAGCCGTGGTTATTCCCCATTCATCTGCCACCCCCGCGATTTCACACTAGCAGGTCCAAGGGGGTGGGTCGAGGAGGAGACTCGGTCGACGCTGTTGGCTTGAGGGGATTCTTTGAGGGGCATTTGCCGCTTCGCTCTTGAGTTGTATCCGACTAAAGGACAACTTCATGCCCGGTTTCACGCCGTGGCTGCGCATTCTCCATAGTGTGCCCTTATGGTCACGCGAATCGCATGGTGGCCTTGCAGTGGCCGGGTGCTCTCATGACTTTGAGGGTTGAAGGAGGGAGCGGGAGGGAGGGACGGTCACTATCGCTCTCGCTTCCTCGTTGCTGAGCGCTAGGAAACGTCTGTAGTGACCCGCGCGGCTGGCAGTGCGCGTGATGCCGAAAAGGACGAAGTGTCCCCAGCACGTGGTGGTGAGAACGCTCGGGACCTTGGCCAGGGCCGGACTCTGCCGCTGCGGCTCCACAGCTATCTACTCTCATGCAGCCCTCAATAAATGAGGCCGCCGTCGCCTTCCTGGGCGACCTCCACACGTCCGTTTGCTTCATGTCTGCACGAAGTTTGTCATTAGTCGCAGTTTCTTCACCCGGACTGAAGTTAGCTCACGTACATTCAGACGATTCGCTTTAATTATAGCGTGCGTTTACTTCAATGTTTAGGCTTCAGCTACAGCAAAGGGAGGATAATAATAATAATGATTAGTTTTGGGGAAAGGAAATGGCGCAGTATCGGTCTCATATATCGGCGGTCACCTGAACCGCGCCGTAAGGGAAGGGATAAAGGAGAGAGTGAAAGAAGAAAGTGGTGCCGTAGTGGAGGGCTCCAGAATAATTTCGACCAGCTGGGGATCTTTAACGTGCACTGACATCGCACAGCACACGGGCGCCTTATAAGGCGTTTTGCCTCCATAAAAACGCAGCCGCCGCGATCGGGTTTGAACCCGGGAACTCCGGATCAACCCGCCGCGGTGGCTCAGTGGTTAGGGCGCTCGACTACTGATCCGGAGTTGCAGTGCACTGCAACTGATTTTTGAATAATTTGTTATGCGCCAATCCGAAAAGAAGCGCAGTACGTGTACGGCGGGTGACCGTCATGAGACCTTTCGATAACGCGACGGAGGCGTCGAGGGGCCTCCTCTCGGGGCTGCTGAGAATCGGTTCCCCTGCCGCACCCACCATGCTAGCCTGCGGTGCACAAAAGCCCAGCGAGCAATATGGTGACGCCCAGGCAGCCCTCATTAGAAGACTTAGATTAATTTTAGCATCCAGGCGTGATATGAGACATCTGAAGACCTTTCCTTCAGTTTACGTGCCTTCGCTTCTTCAAGCTTCAGCAAAACGTCTTTCTTGAATTGCTTGCTGCCTGTGTGTATCTTATCAAATGGGACAGTACCCTTTTTGCGCTAAGCTATCTGATATGCTATCGCGCAGCGCGATTTCACCCCGCCGTGTCCACACAACCAGTTATCATATCGTGCTTTCCTTAGCTCCCATAAACAACTCGCTCGTAGATTTATGGCGACGTGGTTAAGGCACCATATTTTTTGCGGCAGAAAATTTTAAATTGCGCCAATTGAGAGCAATAAAGCTACAATATTCAGCGGGAAGCCTTTCGCGCCGCAGTGGTGGCCACGCCACCCTTTCTTACCTCCCTGCTTCGTGTTCAAACTGCACAATTAACCCTGCTTCTTTCAGAGGTGGGCATTTGACCTCAAAAATCTCGACCTCTCCTCAACCTCAAAAATCATTTGCTGACCTCACTCAACCTAAACCTCATCAGTTGACGTTGAGGTCTCCTGAGACGCCCTCACGTCACTTTTCCTGAGGCCACTGCCGACCTCACTCGACTTCACTCAAAAATTGAGGTTGAGGTCGGTTGCTCGACCTCAGAAAACAAACAAAAAGCAAAAAGCGAATAAGTTTTTCAGTTAAAAACAATTCTGAGAATCCTGTGAGAGATGAAGGCCAAAACTATGATGGTATTATTTAATAAGGTCTGTACAGCCGCTATTAACGTGCACGCAATAGGAGAAGCTTATAATCTGGGATGAACCCCGAGAGAGCTTATGGCCTGCGGGCAGGGGTGTCCCATACGCGACTACCTCGGTGGGTACATCGATGAGTACTTTACAGGTGTCAATATTCGGCAACCTGCTTCGGGTATACATATACTATACATATATTTGTTCATATTGAATGCCTCTCGCTCATTCACGCACGAACTGGCAACTGCCAATCACAGACGTCCTACACCACCTACCAGAAATTGGCGGCGGGGGAAGGTATTCACGATACTCTTTTTAGACTTGAGAATAGTTAGCGAACTGGTCGTCGATGTAATTTCCAATGCGACGGCTACGCAGACTCATATCAGTATATTTATATCTTCTAGCTCTTTCCGGCATAGCGAGAGGACTCAGCGTAGATAATAATTTTGTCACCCTGGAAACGCTCTTTTCAGTCCTCTATATGCAGCCTTCGAAAACACTTAACAAGCTACGACTGTAGTACACCAACAGAGGTGCATTGTATTTATGTCTGTGAATAAGCGAGCGGCTAATCTTATTAATGCCAAAGCATTAGATGGCTCGCTTTCGAGGTCATATACGGAAAAAAGTGTCCGCGAGAAACGGCACCATGTGACGTCACAAGCCGACGAGTCACGCGACGAAGATGATGACGTCACATGATTAATTAATGCTAATTAATGTAACTAGGTAGCGCTAAGACTAATTCGTATTATTAATGATGATATCATATAAGTATGACGTCATATCAAGTCTCGTGACAACGATGTAATGTGACGTCAAACCTACTCACGTGACGAAGATGTACTATGACGTCACACCGACCAATGTGTAAAGAGTAATTTCACGCCATCCAGGCCCCCACCCATAACCTCCCACCCCAATTTCAAGATCCATATGGATCCCACATTTACTACACATGCGCGCATGACGCATTACAAAGAGTGCCCACAAACCGGCCCACATTAATGGGTTTCGGATCGTACAGCAGGTTAACGCGCCAGTTATCATGTATGACATACTGTAAAGATCATGCACGACACATGTCTCTGACCCTCGAGATGATGGCGGTGATGATGATAATGCTAATAGATATCTTTGGCAGCCCGGGGTAGTCAGATATGCCGCTATCAAAATAAATGTTGCAAGAATACTGATTAAATATTGTACATTACCCAGCAACCGAATACAATTATTGCGCGGGAAAACAGGAATACCTGCAGCTAATGATTAAGGATGATGGTGTTGATGTTCCTGGGAGGTCAAGACCCTCCCCCGTTTCCGCCACTTCCCTCCAGGTGGCGATGGTAATGGTTTCGAAATCCTGGGAGTTCTCCGATGACTTGGTGATTCCACGGCATTTTGCAAGAAAGGGCTTGATTACGTCTTCGGACACTGTGCCAACTATTAAAATCACACGGGTCAAAACGACTGGCCTAGAGTGGGCAGCGTGAACCGCTCTCTCTGTCAGGAGCACCACTGCTCTCCGCTCAAATTTCGCCATATAGCGAAATTTTTTCTCGAGCCCCCCCCCCCCCCCCCTTTCGAAAAAAAACCGCCTAAATATTCATACACCTGAGCAGAATTCTGGGTACCATTTCGTCAACCGCTCTGAGACAAGCTGCTTTAAGTCAATCATTATTTTCCCTTCAAAACTGAACTAATCAATGGTACACCATCATCCTCGACGATTTTTTACCCGCGAGCACAGCGCGAGCATTCTGCGAAGCCGTTTAAGGGGAACGGTGGGTCTCGGCAAAATAGTTAAAGGAAAGATAAAGGGTAGTGCCTTGTCGTCTGCAAGGCAGGCCAGCAACCTCACTGATCTCATACGAGAAAAAAAGACAGAATGATTACAAACATACAAACAAAAATCGCACACTAAACACGGAAGCGAACAACAGTGTGCCCCATTAAACGTCATATTAGAAGGTTTGAAACAGCGACCCAGCAGCACAGCGCCAGCACGTAATCAGTTCTGTTCACACATCTTCATTAAAAAAAAGAAATCAGCTACCACATCACCATACATTAATTATAGCTTTGCATTTTTTCGCCGCTGTAACACCACTATGCTGGCACGTTCGCCTCGTGTTGCGGTGTTTCGGCATAATAAGTTAATTTCCGAGAAGGAACAAGGAACCGGAGACCAAAGAGAGGTTATTCGGAAGAATATAAAAGTGAGATTATGTTTGCATCTGCTTGCATTATGGAACGAGAATATACAGAAGTAGTGCGAGATTCGAAAGGGGAAGACACCGTTCAAAAGCTTCAACGGTCTTATACAAGTTTTTCTGGCTTCGTGCTTTTTTGATCAAATCAGCAGGTGTCCTTGTTAGGAACCACCTGAATCACATTCTCTCGCCTGTGCCAACTGCTCCAGTTTCTGTCAAGTCACCGTGTAATCTACACCAGGATTCCTTTACTCGACTGCAAGGCAAGAGCCATGACGTCAGTGCCGGCAACGAGCATGAACACGAAGCAGTCTTCCCTGGGCCATCCGCGCTGCGACAAATTTATTGCGTGCTTGTTGGAATTAACTTATTTGTTTGCGGCATCAAACAAAGCTACCGCGGTTCAACGTGAGTTATGTGGTTTGCGCGCTCTTGGAAGTTTGAGCCGACCGGCAGGCAGCTACGGGTGCTACGCCAGCGGTGCAAGGGGGAGGGAGGGTGGTGTGCCGTGACAGCAGCACTCCTTCCAGGAAGACCAGATGGGTGCGTCCTGCTGTAGGCTAGGGTGCCTCGATGCGCGCGCCCTCTCTGCCGCTCCGTGCAGGGTGGGGACAACCGCGTCGTCTGCTGCAGTGTCCGCCATATTTGAGCCCACTCGTTTCAGAACACTGGAGGTAAGCTTCTCTGCGCAGCGAAGGCCCCTTCACCATCACGGCGAAACAGGTTTTGGAGGCAGAAATAGGGTGCATCGCTGGGGACATCTATTGTTGCCGAACCCATTCCTACAGGCTTCTGCCCTGTGTTGCTTTCACAATAAAGAGATTAGGGGCCGCTCTCCCAAGCCATTGCTGCGGTTACAATGCACCCTCCCCGGGCTGCATTCCTGAAGGAAATTTGAAACGCAGCTGTGCCAAGGTGCTCGCCTGGCCGTGCACACCATAACATAAAGGAATAAAAGTCGTTTGCGCTGCACCCAACTCTTCTCCCTCGGACAGTTCGCGTCGCAATCGTAAAGGTGTTTTTTTTTTTATGCAGAAAAGCTGACTTACGGAGTTTTGTAAATTGTCTGGGACTCAGTGCGCTGACTCGCAAAAACAGAGTTTATCTCGTTCGCCGCAGCGTATTAGTCAATATTAAATGCTGAGAATGATAAGGCTTATTAATGAAACATTTTACCCCCTCAGAATCAAATGGACGCAATCTGTAGGCCCTTGGACATTCGTAGTCGTTTGATCCTTGGCATCGCTTGTTTTTGTTTGTTAATTTGTGCAGGTAAAAAAAAAGAAACAATGCTGTGGTACAGGAGTTTGCACTGTAGCTGTAATATACAATGCAGCTGCATAATTCGTGCAGCTTTTTTTCATGTAAAGTAACCACTTTAACAAAGCATGGGATAATTTCGGCGCCTTTATACCTTCACCGAAAACATTAAGTGAACGCAAACTTGACTGTGAAAAATACTCTCATGAAAAGGCAAAAAAATAACATCTATCAACAGAGCCTATATTGGGAAAATGCGCGTGTCTCATCGACTGAGGAAGTTTTTCTTATATAGTGTGAAGAGTTAATGAGAAACGTAAGTGCATAAATTTCACTTACTTAGGAGTTGTAATAATGCAGTTTATTTATGTTGTAAATTATTAAAGCTACTGTCAAAAAATAGGAGACAAGCGAACTATATGACATTTATACACAATATTTACAAATCTCTTCACGGCAAGCTGACGCCAGCACACGTTTTGCTTGCATGTCCATTGACTTTTTTTTCTTCCAGTTGTCGCAGGTGATTTCGCAGCCTCGTTCGAGCGTAGGTCGAGTATAACAACTTCTGAATGATTTCGTTGTGAACCTGGCATGTTTCAACATTAAACGGAACCATTTGTCTTAGGTATGTTATCACAGCCTGCACTGGAGATTTCATAGTTAGAAGGCTTTCCGCCCATTCTGTGATGCCCTTAAAATGCTCCTCGCACGACTTCAGCACTTTCATCACTTCAGGACTGGGGTAATGCAGGTTGTCGCCATTTTCGAGGTACTCCTTCAGCCTTGTGAGATATGCATTTTCAGCGTCACTAGAACCGAGCAGAGTAGCTTTGCACTGCTCGCAATTATTTATGGCTTTCAGAATACCTTTAACGAGGAATCCGGCAATATGGAACAGAATGCTGCATTCAGTCGATGTTAGCGCTTCAATGAAAAGAACCTCCGAGTCATCGATTTCCTTTACCTCGGCTTCAGCGAGTTCACGTTTCCCGTTTGACAGAAGGTCAACCAGGTACTCAGAATCGTCAACACTGTAGCTGGTGGTAGACGGCGTGTGCAAAAATTGGCTTATGCACACAAGTTTCAGTGCGCATTTCATATCATAGGCGTCTGGGACAGGCTTCCTGAGACGAACCACAGAGAAAAGATTCTCAAGGCAATCTTAAAGCAGCCTGCTGGTGAGTAAGAAGCTGTAGCCCTCCGAGTTCAAAAGAATGTCTTGCAGGCGAAGCACGACCGTTGTGGAGATCAGGAGGCCCGCCTGCGATGGCTTCCACTGAGACGTGCTGCCCATGCTCATCCCTTGAAAGGTGTTTAGAGCCAGGTTTAGAGTTTCCAGAGCTCTATGATGCTTCGCCACATCGTGCAGACTTAGGGCAACAGATGGATGACGCGACGACATTAATGCGTACCATCTTGATACCAGCTCTAAAAACCAAGCTGTTGTTTCTGCCTCTATGTCCAGCACTTTTTCCTTGATGAGGTATCGGATTGCACTGGGAGCTTCTCTGAAAAATTGCACGGCAAGTCCGACTTTCATTTTCGTAAAATGTCCAGATGAGACATGGGCTTCAGAGAGCTTCGGTGCGAGCTTTAGCTCCCTTTCCTTGTCAAACTCCAGCACAGCATGCACATGATCCAGTTTCACTTCACGTGAGGGAAGATCGCACTGGCTGGCTGTTGCTTCACTTAATGTAAATGCATGAGATGTTATCAACTGACCTTTAATATTCTTCAAAACATGAGCAGCGTCTGCGTTGAAGAACAACTCCATATCATTGAGCGAAGGGTGTGGTATTGAGCAGGTTGTCTTCGAATTTCGGTGGCTAGAAAATCCCAGCTCACGCCACATCGCTCGATTTGAGGCGCCCATGTCGGACGTTACAACCCGAACTCTGAGGGAAATATCGGCGCAGAGTTGGACAACTTGCAGAACAATGTCCTTGAGCGTGCGGCCATCCACATGGCTTCCAGTGAAATGATAAGCTATCACCTGCTTCCATCGCTGGTTGAGACCTCCAACCATAAACACCAGAGCGTGATTAGCAGGCTCATCTGGCTTTTGTGGCAATGTCACTCCCCCATACATAATGTCTTCAGCGCGGTCAAGCTGAAACCCTCTGGCAATCTCCATCTCATCGATAAAGAGGACGCAGTCTTTTTCTACATCTTCCATGCCTTGTGCCTTCGCTTGGAGAAGTTCTACAACGTCTGTAAGAATTCCTGGTGAGAACTTGAGCCAGTGGAGGCGACGAGATAGAGTTCTTTCTGCCGGAAGTGGATAGCCGAGCTGTCTGAGAGTTCTGTAACCAGACTTCCCACAAGAAAACTTCAGTTGAAGCCCCTGTTTAATAGTCTGCGGCGACCAGATGCTTCCCTTGTTGCTTTTTCGGGAAAGTGCACGAACTTGATCTTTATTTAAAAATTTTATCCTTTTTTTAAAGTGCTCTACGGCGCTTTTTAGCTTTCGCACCTTCTTTCTAAGAGAGTTAATAGTCAAGTTGGCTTTTTTATGCACTTCTTGAAGTTGTCTGTGGTTCTTTCGCACATCTTCCAGTTGTTTTCTCAGTTGAGCGCAACAACTACTGGATGAATGTGCATCGCAGCCTTCATTTTGCTCTGTTTGTCCATCGCTAGGCTGATAGACAACCTCTTCACTTAAGTTCGTTCCCCCAGGCTCATCGCAATCCGCAAAAACGCCAGGTCCTTGTTCCTGCACTGTTGAGTTTGATGTAGTTGGTAGAGCGGGTGTGCCTCTCTCCTTAGGAGCCTTTCTTTGGTGGTGGACCATAGCTGCACAAACAAAAGGAAATGCAAGAGCAGAAATGAGTGAAGTTCGTCAGAATTGCTCAGTGTCGGCAGTTATTTCATAGCTGCGCGAACCATAACCTAAAAGCGAAAATTTTAAGCTTGAAAAGTTCCAATTCCAATTCAATTCCAATTCCAATTTATTTCAACATCAATACCCACAGACACTGATGTCACGGACAGTGGGCAAAAAGCCACAAAAATAGGGCTTGGCAGCGCCCACTGACCGTCTTCTTGACAGCGACACAGCAGTGCAAATATACATTAGATATGAGCAAGACATGAAATCAATGAAAAGAACTTGTGCAAAAAAACTAGGCAGGTAACACTTTGCATACAAAAAATAATGATAGGAAAGTAACAATATCACCACACATCTGAACAAACAGTCAATAAATAAGTGCAAAAAACACAGAGGCGAACGCGTTGTAACTTGAAAAAAAAAATATATATATATATGTGTGCGTAATCAGTTAAGTAATTTCGGCAGTTGAAATCGCAGCATCTGGTCACCATATTTTGTGCGGTTACACGGAACCTCCCAAGTCTCGTGATAGCGAGTGTCCCAAACATTTCTGTTTAGTGTTAGACTCGATATAATTTCAAGAGTTTTGTTTTTCTTTCTGATACCTGTTTGATAACGCTTTCTGAGAGTATGGTGATAAAGTTCAGGAAGCGGCACTAATTTTAACTCCCTGAATAGTGGTTCGGAATGAGCAAGGTATGGGACATTCATGATCGCTCGAACAGCCTTCTTTTGTATTATATGTAACTGATTAATGTTTGATAAAGTGGTTGTCCCCCAGACTAAATAACAGTAGTTTATTATTGACATAAAAAGAGAGTTATATATAAAGCGTTTTACACATGTAGGGAGGCAATGTCTCAATTTAGAAAGTACTCCGGATACTCTGGATATTTTCCTAATGATTGTATCTACTTGCAGATCCCAAGACGTGTGCTGTTCAAAGAGCACTCCCAAACATTTGGCAACAGGCACAATTTCAATGACAAAGTTTTAAAATTGCAATTGGTAATGCAATTGGTACTGCATTTAGAAGGCCAGATTTTAAGCGCTATTATTCTAACTCATGAGTCACAACAGTGATGCACATCATATTTGCCATCAATAATAAAATATAGTGCAACTTACGTCTGAACGAAAAAATGGTTGGAACAGCGTTTGACTTTAGCAGCTTCCTTCCATCCGCGCGGTGATTCTCGTAGCAGTTGTCTTCGAAATGGGCCTGCATAAGAAAATTAATTCAGGCGTCCAGTATGTAGTACAAACAGAAAGAAATGCCCCTTTTGAAAGATACACAAGTTCTGGCACTGCTCCAGCGATGTTAAGGAGTCGCGCACACTCGGCAGCTGCATTTATCAAATCCTAAAAGTCAGACTAATAATGGCTGCGCACAAGGGAAATAGCCGGCACTGCACAATAACTGCGCCAACGTTAGAAATGCCAGATAGAAGCAACAAGTTCTTAGCGAAGCTACTATATACGAAAGCTCACATTCACGGGAGTTTTACCAAAAGTAACTAATTCCTGGCTTCGTCCTTGGAACAGCCTTGGAACAAATAAAAACTCTACAAAACTATTGTCAAAGTTTCTGACGCTTCTGACGCATGTCTCTTGATGCGTTTGCTTTTAGGGCCATTTGAAAAATTAATCAAGAACCTGTCGGCTCTAAGCTAACCGACTACAAGCAAGCAGTCTGTTATTGCATAAATGCCGAGTGCTTCTGCAACGCTTCACTGTATATAACTAATATTACCGTTAGTTGTGTTTATTAGCCTGTGCACAGAAATACAAAATCCATGTCCACACCTGCGAGTTATGAAAATGATTTTCCGCCACTCATCTGCTGTATAATTCCTCCTTATATATGTTTCATAAAAGATGTAGTCACGTAGCGTGCGTAGTTACAGCCTTTCCAGGAACACTAACACAACTTCCAGCGCACATATTAAATGTAAACCTGCAGCGACAGACATAACTACAAAAAATCGCAACCGTCCAAATAATCACTGTACTTACATTGCATATGCGCGAAGAGTTTGCAGGCTGCCATTTGTCCCGCTTTATCTTCACCGTCCAGAGGAGCCTTCTTTTAGGGTCTCTTGGGAATGAAAACATTCTCCAGCCATTTCTGGAGTGGTTTGAGCACAGTGGCACGCAACAGCCAGGCATCTTGCGAGTTTTGAAACCGAAGAAAACTGCGACGGGCGGACGCGCGACCACGCACGTGCAACCGGCCCGTGGGGAAGCGAGGAGTGGGCTCAAATATGGCTGCCCTCTTCCGCGGCGGCGGCACTGACCCTGTCAAAGGATGGCTCCACCCTGCACGGAGCGGCGGAGAGGGCGCGCGCATCGAGGCACCCTACTGTAGGCTGGGGCTGAACGGACATTACCGCGCAGCACCGGAAGCTAGGAGCGCATTGCGGCATCCGGTTGTCCAAACAGGGGAAACCGAACACTAAGCGTCATTGCATGAACATTGCGGTGGTGCGCTGAAACTCCGCTTCGGAAGCGGCACTCGTCGGAGTAAGACGCGGCAACTTCAAAAAGTGTCGACCTCAAAATCTCGGCCTCACTGAATGAAGACCTCACTCAACCTCAAACTCACGCCTGAGGTTGAGGTATGATTTGCTGACCTAACTCAAAATTTCGAGCCGTCGCCGACCTCACCTCACCCTCACCTCACGACGTGAGGTTGAGGTCGTTTTGAGGTTGAGGTCGACCTCGTGAAGTCGAAAACTCATGAGGTTGCCCCATTTCTTTTTCATTTCATTTCTCCATTCTGCCTGCTATCCTTTATTTCCGCTGCCCCAGCTCAGGTGCTTCAGTATCGATGGCAGATGCCGGGGCTAGCAAAAATCTTTTCCTTCCTTTTTACTATTATTTTTAATAAAACCACTACCACCACCATGAGGTTGCCCACCTCTGCTTCTTTCACCTTCGCTTCGTGGCGTCATGGTTGTATCCGGAGGAAAAACGCTAAGGTGCCCGTGTGCTGTGCGATGTCAGTGCACGTTTAAGATCCCCATGTGGTCAAAATTATTCCGGAGCCCTCCACTACGGCACCTATTTCTTCCTTTCTTCTTACACTCCCTCCTTTATCCCTTCCCTTACGGGGCGGTTCAGGTGTCCAACGAGATATGAGACAGATACTGCGCCATTTCCTTTCCTCAAAAAACAATTATTATTATTATCATTTCTACTCTGATATATTACGTGATGAAAAGGTTAAATTTTACAGGCCCCATGCCTCGCTTTATGAGCCTTGTGAAGATTCAAAATTATAATAGATACGAACTGTTTGAAGACTTTACGATGTCTTCAGGACCGGTTGAACATCTTGCCAAGGTTGTTTCTAGTCTTCTGAAAGATGACACAGTGTTCAATGAGGACGCTGCTCACATGTGTCTCTCCGTTGGGTGTCGCGGTGGTGCGGCTCGGAGCTGGTTCGTGACGTCACGGAGGCGAGGCGCACTATCGCCGGCGGAAATGAGGACTTGCTGATGGCCAGACGCAAAGAACTGGCCGGGCAGACGTAGCATCGTGCCGAGACAAGTTCCGCAGCGCTGCAGCAGATGTCCGCCTTGAACACCGAGCGTATGCCCAAGAGCCCGATGGGCAAAGCTTCCACTCAAGAGTGCTGCTCACTTGCCATGAGTGCTGCTTTCAGCTGCCGGTGAAATCTCTCAACTATTCCGTTGCTCATCGGGTGGTTGGCCGTAGTCCTGATGCGCGAGGTGCCGACGAGCTTCGTCAGACTGGCGAACGACGCAGTCTCAAGTTGGCTTCCTCTGTCCGTTGTAATGGGGAAAACTTCTCGACAGCTCTGATCTTGCCTGGGTGAGGCTGAATGCTGGAGCTTGAAACAAAATGGCCGAAAGAGGTCAGCTTCAGGACACCGAGCTCGCACTTTCAATTCAATTCAATTCTGTATTTTTCCTTCTTGAGAGAAGGAGATATGACTAAGAGCCTTGACAGCGGCTTGACTTGGGTCCTGCCCCCTTATAAATTGGCACACATACTGCAGATACGGCTCTCGTACAAGTGTATAAGTGGTAAAAAAACAAAAAGATAAAAAAACAAAGAATAAGTTTTACATGTTAAATTAGTCACTAAGCACACATCAAGAAATGAAACACTTGTCCGTGTTTGCTAAGATGTGATGCTCAACCGGGCGCTGAAACGTCGATCACTGACGCGTCCATGCTCGTGCGGTGAACTGCATGCGGTGAGTAGGTCGTCGAGGTATGCTTGACAGAAGTCGAGGCCGCAAAAAACGCCGTTGATATAGCGCTGGAATGCCTGTCCGAGTTTCGCAGGCCGAAAGACGTGCGTAAGAACTCGAACAGGCCGAAGGGTGGTGCTATTGCCGTCTTCGAGATGTCTTCTGGAGCCATGGGGATCTGATGGCAGGCCTGTACGAAGTCGACTTTGGAGAAAATCGTTGCACCATGTAGGCTGGCTGTGACATTGGGAGGTACCGGATAGCGATCAGGAACGGTTGCTCAATTAAGGGCGCGAAATTCCCCGCAGGGTCGCCAGTCTCCTGGCGTACACTTCGGCACTATGTGCAGTGGTGACTCCCAAGGACTGTATGCCGAGCTCGACCATATGGTCAAATTCCCGTCGTGCTAGTTGCAGCTTTTGTGGGGACAGGCAGAGTGGGCGTGCGTAGATTGGTGAGCCTGTTGTGACAGTGTGGTGGCATACGTTGTGTCTGATGGCCGTGCCGGCTTGTGGTGACCGCGTTGGCGGAGAATGCCGGTGAATTGGGTAGCGCCCGGCGGTGCCACTATGAGCGTGAGAGTGAGGGGCAGATGCTTGGATGGCTTCCCACGCACTGCTGCTTGTGAGAGGGGATCATGTGAACGCCGGTTGCGTGAATCGACAGCCCGGAGTTGCGCAAAAGGTCCGCTCCCAGGAAATTTTGTGTCAGCCACGACAAAAATCCACCGAAACGCCCTCTTGAGTCCCAGGTCCAGCGACAGAGAGAGTTGCCCGTTCGTCGGTATTGTCATATTGCTGACAGCTTGCAACGATGATGCACATGGTTGTTTGCGATCGACTGGCAACGCCGGCGCTTCACTCACTTTCGCCCCTGTGTCGACCAGGAAACGTGTGCCCCGCTCCCGACTGGTCGGGAAGGAAACCGAGGGGCGACTGTCCGGCGAGGCGGGGGCACTGATCGCCTTCAGAGCCGGCCCGGGCCGTTTCCCTAATTTTCACAGGGCGACATGCAGTTCCGTGCAGCATTGCCAGACTTGCGGTCGTACCAGCACACTGCGTTGTTTTGGTTTGTGGTGCGGTACGCTGCCATGGACGCTGGTTGCCGCTTGATTGCAGCGGTGAAGTCGGCGAGGAAGAAATTCCAACTCGCATCTCTAGCAGGGAGTTGGCGGTCGGTGCATCTGCGTGTGCTGACGCGACTGTCGGCGTGGCGACCGCCATGAGTTTTTCAGCGAGCTCGGTCACCTTGCTAAGATCCGTCTCGCCGGACGCAGTCAGGTCTATTCGCACGTTTGCGAGGAGTCTCTGCAGGAATAGTTCCCGCACTAAGCGGCTGTCGACGCTTGCCGTGCTGAAGTTGCTGCATGTGGCGCAACAGTTGGCTAGGCCGGCGGTCGCCCAGTCTGCAGGCCTACCGTAGTAGCTACTGGACACTCTCCGGCTCTCAAGGGGCGACACGGCGGATCAGTGCCTCTTTGAGCGTTTGGCAGGAGTTCTCTGCGGGTGGCGCAAGAAGTTGGTCCCGCACCTCGATGGCCGTCAAAGCGATGCAGTCATGTGTACATGACTGCATTGTCGCTCGTTTGGAAACTATTGGACGCGGGGTTTTCTCAAGAATTGAAATGGAAAAGCCTCTACGTCAACCGTGGTATCAGTGTTCAATCTGTACAGTGGTAACGACGACGACGGAAGGTGAGCCGCTGTCACTGCTGGCTCGGTTATCTTTTGTATTTAGGTGACACCAAAGGCGTTCGCAATGTGCGTCGCTAGCCTCTTCGCAACAGTCGGGTGACTGCACTAAAGGTTCTGTACAGAAGTGACCACGTTTTATAGAAGTGGGCTTCAGTTCTGCTCCGAAAGGAATGCCACGGTTTGAGGCAGGGTACTTTGTTACACAATAATCAGGCCAATGTCGCAATTGCTGTAGATTAGTTTTCCAAGTACGAGTGGGAAATCGGCATTGCGATCATCTATTTGAATTTTCCTGCAGATTCCAATGCTGAAATGAAGAGCTCTTCAACTGACACTGAGGCTTTTCCCAGATTACAATAAGAAAAAATGATGCGTTCATAGGGAGACGGAGACTTCCGCAAGGAGGGCGTTGCAAGGTATCTTCTGTTCTCGGACGACCTAATCCTGGACCTCAAAAGAAGACTTAAAGCGTTTTGGAGAAAATGCTTCGTGACGAGCATTTTCCACAGAATCACGATTTCTCCATTCTCCCTGCTGTCCTTTATTTCCGCTGCCCCAGCTCAGGTGCTTCAGTATGAATGGCAGATGCCGGGGCTAGCAAAAATCTTTTCCTTCCTTTTTACTATTATTTTTAATAAAACCACTACCACCACCACCACGTCACATGACACGCGGTTAGCACGGACGTCTCCAAAAACAAATGGATGTTTTAATTCTGATCATGCACCAGTAAATAGTCGATGTAAAATTATTTACGGCATTGCGCCAGATGATGCTGAATGGCTGTGGAAGCTGATACGCTCAAAAGGAAACGAAGCCCAACTCGGAGTCATTCGAGCGCGCGAGACAGTTTGGGAACATTCGCAACGGAGGAGGTGCCCATTAAGAGTGCAAGTGCAATGAACGAGAATAAAAGAACAAGGCTTTTAATTGGTATCTCTCATTGAGAGCCTACGTGCACGCGGTCTCGTTCAGACCTGTGAAGCTTTGCCTGCTGGGCTGTCGTGAAACATAGGGATCGTGATTTTCCGCCCTGACTTTTTAGCCTTGCAAAGAAACCTTAGCGCAGCCGCCGCGGTGGCTGAGTGGTCATGGCGCTCGGCTGCTGGCCCTAAAAACGCGGGCTCGATCCCGGCCGCGGCGGTCGAATTTCGATGGAGGCGAAATTCTAGAGGCCCGTGTACTGTGCGATGTCAGTGCACGTTAAAGAACCCCAGGTGGTAGAAATTTCCGGAGCCCTTCACTACGGCATCCCTCATAGCCGGAGTCTCTTTGGGACGTTAAACCCCCATAAACCAAACCAAACCAATGAAATTAACCTTAGCCTCCTGGTAGCTACCTTGTAGTTTTGAAAGTCTGCAGTCTTTTTTGCTTACTCCTTGCCAACTTCCGAGCCCGATGTCGTGGTGCTTCGGCCTTCATTTAACGCCAGTCTACGGTTGACTTTCAGCGAGTAGGAGGCAAAGCATGTCACGCGCGGCCAGGATTTCGTGTTTTCAGGACGACGGAGGGCCAAGGGAGAGGGCAAGCACGGATAGCCCCATGCAGTCACGTCTTGGTGAGCCCGAGTGACCTTTATCAGCGTGCGCTACTCTGAAAGGAATATCAGATTCAAGTCGTCCCGTCTCGTCAGCAGCGAAAAAGGAAGCCGAGGAAGTTTTCCACAGCAGGAAATAGACTCAGATGGTTGCACTTCGTGTTCTTCGTGATGGCAATAAACGGCGAAAAAAGAGGCTAGCTCAGGCGTCGACAATTGTAAATCCTTTGACGCGACCCTTTTAGGGCCGTGGGCCAGGAACAACTACATGTTGTTTCTAGGTTAAAAGAACTCGCTTTTTTTTACAAAGGGTTAAGACCACCTATGGCTATAGGCAGGGTTAGCCTGACAGAGACACAGAGGCAGTCACTGTCCCTGAGGACCTAGCCCTAAGGTTTAGAGATACTGATAATAATTAATATTATTAGGTTTGGGGAAAGGTAATGGCGTAGTATCGGTCTCATATATCGCTGGACACCTGAACCGCGCCGTAAGGGAAGGGATAAAGGAGGGAGTGAAAGAAGAAAGTGGTGCCGTAGTGGAGGGATCCGGAATAATTTCGACCACCTGGGGATCATTAACACGCGCTGACATCCTACAGCACACGGGCGCGTTAGCGTCTTGCCTCCACGAAATCGCAGCCACCGCGGTCCGGTTCGAACCCGGCAACTATGGATCGGTAGCCGAGCGCCCTAACCACTAAGCCACCGCGCGATGGGTAGACAACAATTTTCGTGTGAATGAATCTGTGGTGAATTAACACAAAGCGATTGGTGGCTTAAAAGCAGTGTGGTGACATACGTTTAGAACCGTAGGATTAAATATGTGTTTGGAAAAAATTGCTAATTTATAGACCAATTTATAAAACCGTTAAAGAAATACAACGAAAAAAAGTTGAGCATGACAGCAACTGCCACCCCCCCCCCCTTCATACGGAATACACCTATCGTCCATCCAACCATCCCTCCAGTGCCTTTCAGCCAGTCGCGTAAAAAATAGATTTTGGGGAAAGGAAATGGCGCAGTAGTTCTCTCATATCTCGGTGGACACCCGAACCGCGCTGCAAGGGCACTGAGGAAGGAGAGTGCGCAAGAAAGAAAGAAAAACATGCCGTAATGTAGATCTCCGGGGCATCGCACAGCACACGGGCGTATTTACTTCCCGCTTCCATCGAAACGCGGTCGCCGATGCCGGTTTCGAACCCGGTAACTCCGGCTCAGTAGCCGAGCTCTCTAACCACTGAGCCAGCACGGCGGGCTCGCATAGAGTTTCTGATGCGGCTTGCCATTGTGCCATCGGCGGAGTAATATGTAGCAATAGGCGGAGGGATATCCTAAAATGTGCGTTTTGCTCACAACAAAGCGCGACGGCGTCCAACAGATCACACGAAAACATGTAGATCCATGGATGTCGCGGGATTGCAAAACTGGGGAGTGGGGCAGACATAGGACCTTCGATAAAGGGGAACCGTGACCGCAAACGCGCCACGGGGAAAGAAGCGAGGCCTGCGCTTCGGATCAGGTTGTCGGGCGCATCACCCCGCGGCAGGAGACGAGGAGAAAACATACTCCGATTTTTTCGGGCTTGTTTTTTTCTGTGATATATTCTCTGAGCCGCAAATATGTAGCGTTTTTATGAAACTGTTACTTATGTCATGGATAAAAAAGTAATATAAATTACCTTGGCTGTCTTCACGGCTTTCACTTACCAAACGCAAGGTGCTGAGGTTGTCTCTCGCGAAAGTAAGATTCCTCGCGAATTTTTATCTACTGGACTTAATTTGCGGCTATATTGTCTGCAAATGAAACTATTTATTCACAGAAATAAAAAAGAAAATAAAAGCGAAAAACAAGTTTTCCAGAACGCTCTTTAGATCACCTTAGGAGCGTCAGTCGACGCAGTTCGTTTATGTTGGCCAAGCTCCGTGTAATCATCGAAATTATTAAAGCAAAAGTTTTGCTGGTCGCGAACTTCCGATTTCGCCGTGGCAGTGCTCCGAGGAGGCACATGACTTCACAACGCGCGCCTCGCCGCGGATATTAACGCGACTGCGTAAATGAGCTCATGTCGCAGAAAAGCGGGTGTCGTCGGCGGCGTTGGCCGAGCGAAAAATGACGCATCTCAGTGGACATCTGAACGGCGCCGTAAGGGACGGGATTTTCCTTCCCTTACGGCGGGGTACGGATGTCCTGCGAGAATTGTGAGACAGGCGGCAGTTCCTTTCCTTAAAACTGATTTTCATTTCATTTACCCGCCACGGTGGCTCAGTGGTCAGGGCGCTCGGCTATTGGTCCGCAGTTCCCGGATTCTAACCCGACCGCGGCGGCTGCGTTTTTATGGAGGAAAAACGCTAAGGCGCCCGTGTGCCGTGCGATGTCAGTGCACGTTAAAGATCCCCAGGTGGTCGAAATTATTCCGGAGCCCTCCACTACGGCACCTCTTTCTTCCTTTCTTATTTCACTCCCTCCTTTATTCCTTCCCTTACGGCGCGGATCAGGTGTCCGCCGATATATGAGACAGATACTACGCCATTTCCTTTCCCCCAAGACCAATGATTATTATTATCTTCCCCTTTACCTTTTGCTCTAGCATAAACATTTAAGTAAACGCACGCTATATAAAGCGAATCATATGAATGTACGTGAGCTAACTTGAGTACGGCTGAGGAAACTGCGACTAATGACAAACCGTCATTTCCTTACATTGTCAGACGGGCCACGCGTCCCGCCGAACGGGCGATGGCTGCAGCACGCTGTCGCGTATCACTCTTAAACCCGAAGCTTAAGCGTTCTCCAAATTTTTCTCTCTCTCTCGCTCCCTAGTCACTGCTGCGCATGCGACGCTAGAAGCACCGAGCCACAGGTGTACCGCCGCTGTGCAGCGCAGCGCTTTTCCTGAAAATAATAACAATAATAATAATTGGTTTCTGGGGAAGGAAATATGGCAGTATCTGTCTCATATATCGGTGGACACGTGAACCGCTCTGTAAGGGACGGGATAAAGGAGGGAGTGAAAGAAGAAAGGAAGAAAGGTGCCGTAGTGGAGGGCTCCGGAATAATTTCGACCACCTGGGGATCTTTAACGTGCACTGACATCGCACAGCACACGGGCGCCTTAGCGTTTTTCCTCCATAAAAGGGAGCCGCCGCGGTCGGGTTCGAACCCGGGAACTCCGGATCAGTAGTCGAGCGCCCTGACAACTGATCCACCGCTCAGTTTTCTCTTTCTTCTTTCCCTCCCTCCTTTATCTCTTCCTTTACGGCGCGGTTCGGGTGTCCACCGAGATATATGAGACTGTTACTGTGCCATTTCCTTTCCTCAAAAACCAAAGAAAACAAGTGACCCGACGGCGTTCATGGAGTTCATTGGCGTTGACAACTTTGCAAAGGTCGTTCATTTTCACGAAATGACCCGCGCACAACCGGCTCCGTGGGTAAGTGGAGACCTCAATCTTGCTTTCATGTACGTTGCGTTGGTGTCCAACTGCAAAAGCCTGCTTTGATTGCGTTCGGCATACTGGATAGTTAGGGCGCCCTCCCTGCCACGTACCCTTTGAGGTGGCATGCAGCTAATGGTTTACCGCGAGAGATTTATCACCAAATGAACGTGCGGCCTATAGCTATTGCTGCAGTGCCGCATGTCAGCCACAACACTCTCAGCTCTAATGAACTCAGGCCGTATCTCTCTCTCTCTCTCTCTCTCACCACAGCTACATGTATCGAAGCATGAATGAGGCGTCCGCATATGCAGGGAGCCAGTTGTGCGCCCTTCCTTTGCTCAAAGCCATCGCCGTCTAGAACAGTGTCAACGCTAACGCCAGTGAACGCCGACATCTTTCGATTTGTATATCCTGAATTAGCTGAGTTAATCCACATTTTTATTCCGGAGCCCTCCACTACGACACTCACTCTCTTACTTCCTTCTCTCAATCCCTCCTTTAGCTCTTCCCTTACGGCGCGGTTCAGATGTCCGCCGAAATGTGAGACAGATACTGCGGCATTTCCTTTCCCCCAAAACCAATTTTCCAACCCGACCGCGGCGGTTGCGTTACGTTGGAAGCGAAACGCTAAGGCACCGGTGTGCTGTGCGATGTCAGTGGACATTAAAGATCCCCAGGTGGACGAAATAATTCCGAGCCCTCCACTACGGCGCCTCTTACTTCGTTCTCTCAGTCCCTCCTTTATCCCTTCCCTTATGCCGTGGTTCAGATAAAGATGTTGTTCTTAGCGTAAATTTTAAGTCGATAAACCCAGTCCGTATTTAAAGTGTACAACTGTAACTTACACTGCGTTATCAGTTGGTTTAATGCATTTCAGTGGGATGTCGCTTTCTCAGCGTTCGTTGCGAATATCTTGGGGGTGGGGAGATAGTGCCAGAACTGCAGCTGGTTTGGTTAACGCCTTTTGTAATCCTACCAGATCCGCACAGGTACCGCAATAATCAATGCATCCTATTATTGATTCATACATACAAACCAAGCTTACCAGATGGTAAACAACAAATAGTTAAAGGAATATGTCGCACTGAAAGGTCACTCCGAATGTGCAGGAGTCGCGGAAACCTTAGCGGCCGAGTGACAGCACAGATTGTTCGAATTGTACACACACACACACACACACACACACACACACACACACACACACACACACACACACACACACACACACACACACACACACACACACACACACACACACACACACACACACACACACACACACACACACACACACACACACACACACACACACACACACACACACACACACACACACACACACACACACACACACACACACACACACACACACACACACACACACACACACACACACACACACACACACACACACACACACACACACACACACACACACACACACACACACACACACACACACACACACACACACACACACACACACACACACACACACACACACACACACACACACACACACACACACACACACACACACACACACACACACACACACACACACACACACACACACACACACACACACACACACACACACACACACACACACACACACACACACACACACACACACACACACACACACACACACACACACACACACACACACACACACACACACACACACACACACACACACACACACACACACACACACACACACACACACACACACACACACACACACACACACACACACACACACACACACACACACACACACACACACACACACACACACACACACACACACACACACACACACACACACACACACACACACACACACACACACACACACACACACACACACACACACACACACACACACACACACACACACACACACACACACACAGCCGTCCACTTCCGCCTCCCATTTATGCCTCTTTCGTGCAGTAGTATTGAATTAAAAATGGCCGTATTGGCTAAACAGATGTCTGCAGTTCCTTGACTATTTTTATTGCATCCACTAGAAGCAGCGTCCCAAAGCAGGAATCTTGCATCAAAATTATTTAATGTCTGCCATCGTAATAATAATAATAATAATTGTTTTTTGGGGGGGAAAGGAAATGGCGCAGAGGGAGTGAAAGAAGAAAGGAAGAGATAGGGGCCGTAGTGGAGGGCTCCGGAATTATTTCGACCACCTGGGGATCGTTAACGGGCACTGATATCGCACAGCGCACGGGCGCCTTAGCGTTTTTCCTCCATAAAAACGCAGCCGCCGCGGTCGGGTTCGAACCCGGGAACTCCGGATCAGTATCTGCCATCTTAGAACGCTGCTCAAAGGCCGGCGCCTTCGAATTTACGCCGCGTGAACCACGTTGCGAAAAAACAAAACAAAAAATAAGTGTACCAACCAGCGGCCGCGCTGCTTTCCACAATCGCTGTGTTCGCCGAGTTCAAGTGGAGGGCACATACTGCGCATGTGAGAGAAGATCCAGCAAATGCACAGAGCGTTGAACGCTCCCTTGTAAATTCTTGTTTGAAATAACGTCTCATATCTACCACAGTCTGAAACGCCGAAGGATCTATGTTTTTGAGCGGAAGGCTGCGATTTGTACTGCGCTCTTTCTGCGCATGCTCCGCACTCAGCGCGCGAAACATCAGCGCGCGAAGGTGCTCTTTCATTCGGAACTCGCAGCTCGGCCTGTGTGGAACCTTTCGCGTCTCTTCATTTTTTATAACACGCTTTACTCGGATTGGGATAACAAGCTTGCGGTAAGTACACCTTTTGGATTTGGTTGACGTATCGTGTATTCTCTCTGTCCTGCTAGCCTGTTAATCGTTCCTGATATATTTATTATTTTGGCCCCAAGAAATTTGAAGAGTTCTGGAAAAAAAAGAAAAACTTGCGCGCGCAACGGACGCACCGGTCTATGTGTGTAAAATTTTTGCAGTAAAAACGTAGTTCTTAAGATGAATTTGAATATTTAACCTCCCGTAATGTCGTTATTGAAACTGGTTACTTTTGCCGCGTGTTTCTCGCAACATTTGCGCCGGTTGCAGTGTTAGAGAACTGGCACGCCGGCCCATGTGGTTCTCAGCGTTCGTGTGTACATATGTTTGATTCCTTGTTTCACTAAATTAAGTGTTACTGCTGGCTCTGAAGGCGTTCAGGGAGTCTCTGGTGTGCAGTGTCTCCTTTTGTTGTTGTTTTTGAGCAGCGGTCAGGTTTTATCAAAATTGTGGTTGCAGTGGACTCCTTATCTGGAGCGCGTTCTTTGTTAGGAGCCCCTTCTAGATGTTCTGAAGGTCGCAAAAGACGCAGCGGTCTATGAGTGTTCATTTTTTTGCAGTAAAAACGCTGTTCTTAAGATGAATTTGAATATTTAACCTCCCGTAATGTCGTTATTGAAACTGGTTACATTTGCCGCGTGTTTCTCGCAACATTTGCGCCGGTTGCAGTGTTAGAGAACTGGCACGCCGGCCCATGTGGTTCTCAGCGTTCGTGTGTACATATGTTTGATTCCTTGTTTCACTAAATTAAGTGTTACTGCTGGCTCTGAAGGCGTTCAGGGAGTCTCTGGTGTGCAGTGTCTCCTTTTGTTGTTGTTTTTGAGCAGCGGTCAGGTTTTATCAAAATTGTGGTTGCAGTGGACTCCTTATCTGGAGCGCGTTCTTTGTTAGGAGCCCCTTCTAGATGTTCTGAAGGTCGCAAAAGACGCAGCGGTCTATGAGTGTTCATTTTTTTGCAGTAAAAACGCTGTTCTTAAGATGAATTTGAATATTTAACCTCCCGTAATGTCGTTATTGAAACTGGTTACTTTTGCCGCGTGTTTCTCGCAACATTTGCGCCGGTTGCAGTGTTAGAGAACTGGCACGCCGGCCCATGTGGTTCTCAGCGTTCGTGTGTACATATGTTTGATTCCTTGTTTCACTAAATTAAGTGTTACTGCTGGCTCTGAAGGCGTTCAGGGAGTCTCTGGTGTGCAGTGTCTCCTTTTGTTGTTGTTTTTGAGCAGCGGTCAGGTTTTATCAAAATTGTGGTTGCAGTGGACTCCTTATCTGGAGCGCGTTCTTTGTTAGGAGCCCCTTCTAGATGTTCTGAAGGTCGCAAAAGACGCAGCGGTCTATGAGTGTTCATTTTTTTGCAGTAAAAACGCTGTTCTTAAGATGAATTTGAATATTTAACCTCCCGTAATGTCGTTATTGAAACTGGTTACTTTTGCCGCGTGTTTCTCGCAACATTTGCGCCGGTTGCAGTGTTAGAGAACTGGCACGCCGGCCCATGTGGTTCTCAGCGTTCGTGTGTACATATGTTTGATTCCTTGTTTCACTAAATTAAGTGTTACTGCTGGCTCTGAAGGCGTTCAGGGAGTCTCTGGTGTGCAGTGTCTCCTTTTGTTGTTGTTTTTGAGCAGCGGTCAGGTTTTATTAAAATTGTGGTTGCAGTGGACTCCTTATCTGGAGCGCGTTCTTTGTTAGGAGCCCCTTCTAGATGTTCTGAAGGTCGCAAAAGACGCAGCGGTCTATGAGTGTTCATTTTTTTGCAGTAAAAACGCTGTTCTTAAGATGAATTTGAATATTTAACCTCCCGTAATGTCGTTATTGAAACTGGTTACTTTTGCCGCGTGTTTCTCGCAACATTTGCGCCGGTTGCAGTGTTAGAGAACTGGCACGCCGGCCCATGTGGTTCTCAGCGTTCGTGTGTACATATGTTTGATTCCTTGTTTCACTAAATTAAGTGTTACTGCTGGCTCTGAAGGCGTTCAGGGAGTCTCTGGTGTGCAGTGTCTCATTTTGTTGTTGTTTTTGAGCAGCGGTCAGGTTTTATTAAAATTGTGGTTGCAGTGGACTCCTTATCTGGAGCGCGTTCTTTGTTAGGAGCCCCTTCTAGATGTTCTGAAGGTCGCAAAAGACGCAGCGGTCTATGAGTGTTCATTTTTTTCCAGTAAAAACGCTGTTCTTAAGATGAATTTGAATATTTAACCTCCCGTAATGTCGTTATTGAAACTGGTTACTTTTGCCGCGTGTTTCTCGCAACATTTGCGCCGGTTGCAGTGTTAGAGAACTGGCACGCCGGCCCATGTGGTTCTCAGCGTTCGTGTGTACATATGTTTGATTCCTTGTTTCACTAAATTAAGTGTTACTGCTGGCTCTGAAGGCGTTCAGGGAGTCTCTGGTGTGCAGTGTCTCATTTTGTTGTTGTTTTTGAGCAGCGGTCAGGTTTTATTAAAATTGTGGTTGCAGTGGACTCCTTATCTGGAGCGCGTTCTTTGTTAGGAGCCCCTTCTAGATGTTCTGAAGGTCGCAAAAGACGCAGCGGTCTATGAGTGTTCACTTTTTTCCAGTAAAAACGCTGTTCTTAAGATGAATTTGAATATTTAACCTCCCGTAATGTCGTTATTGAAACTGGTTACTTTTGCCGCGTGTTTCTCGCAACATTTGCGCCGGTTGCAGTGTTAGAGAACTGGCACGCCGGCCCATGTGGTTCTCAGCGTTCGTGTGTACATATGTTTGATTCCTTGTTTCACTAAATTAAGTGTTACTGCTGGCTCTGAAGGCGTTCAGGGAGTCTCTGGTGTGCAGTGTCTCCTTTTGTTGTTGTTTTTGAGCAGCGGTCAGGTTTTATTAAAATTGTGGTTGCAGTGGACTCCTTATCTGGAGCGCGTTCTTTGTTAGGAGCCCCTTCTAGATGTTCTGAAGGTCGCAAAAGACGCAGCGGTCTATGAGTGTTCATTTTTTTCCAGTAAAAACGCTGTTCTTAAGATGAATTTGAATATTTAACCTCCCGTAATGTCGTTATTGAAACTGGTTACTTTTGCCGCGTGTTTCTCGCAATATTTGCGCCGGTTGCAGTGTTAGAGAACTGGCACGCCGGCCCATGTGGTTCTCAGCGTTCGTGTGTACATATGTTTGATTCCTTGTTTCACTAAATTAAGTGTTACTGCTGGCTCTGAAGGCGTTCAGGGAGTCTCTGGTGTGCAGTGTCTCCTTTTGTTGTTGTTTTTGAGCAGCGGTCAGGTTTTATTAAAATTGTGGTTGCAGTGGACTCCTTATCTGGAGCGCGTTCTTTGTTAGGAGCCCCTTCTAGATGTTCTGAAGGTCGCAAAAGACGCAGCGGTCTATGAGTGTTCATTTTTTTGCAGTAAAAACGCTGTTCTTAAGATGAATTTGAATATTTAACCTCCCGTAATGTCGTTATTGAAACTGGTTACTTTTGCCGCGTGTTTCTCGCAACATTTGCGCCGGTTGCAGTGTTAGAGAACTGGCACGCCGGCCCATGTGGTTCTCAGCGTTCGTGTGTACATATGTTTGAATCCTTGTTTCACTAAATTAAGTGTTACTGCTGGCTCTGAAGGCGTTCAGGGAGTCTCTGGTGTGCAGTGTCTCCTTTTGTTGTTGTTTTTGAGCAGCCGGTCAGGTTTTATTAAAATTGTGGTTGCAGTGGACTCCTTATCTGGAGCGCGTTCTTTGTTAGGAGCCCCTTCTAGATGTTCTGAAGGTCGCAAAAGACGCAGCGGTCTATGAGTGTTCATTTTTTTGCAGTAAAAACGCTGTTCTTAAGATGAATTTGAATATTTAACCTCCCGTAATGTCGTTATTGAAACTGGTTACTTTTGATGCGTGTTTCTCGCAGCATTTGCGCCGGTTGCAGTGTTAGAGAACTGGCACGCCGGCCCATGTGGTTCTCAGCGTTCGTGTGTACATATGTTTGATTCCTTGTTTCACTAAATTAAGTGTTACTGCTGGCTCTGAAGGCGTTCAGGGAGTCTCTGGTGTGCAGTGTCTCATTTTGTTGTTGTTTTTGAGCAGCGGTCAGGTTTTATTAAAATTGTGGTTGCAGTGGACTCCTTATCTGGAGCGCGTTCTTTGTTAGGAGCCCCTTCTAGATGTTCTGAAGGTCGCAAAAGACGCAGCGGTCTATGAGTGTTCATTTTTTTCCAGTAAAAACGCTGTTCTTAAGATGAATTTGAATATTTAACCTCCCGTAATGTCGTTATTGAAACTGGTTACTTTTGATGCGTGTTTCTCGCAGCATTTGCGCCGGTTGCAGTGTTAGAGAACTGGCACGCCGGCCCATGTGGTTCTCAGCGTTCGTGTGTACATATGTTGATTCCTTGTTTCACTAAATTAAGTGTTACTGCTGGCTCTGAAGGCGTTCAGGGAGTCTCTGGTGTGCAGTGTCTCCTTTTGTTGTCGTTTTTGAGCAGCGGTCAGGTTTTATCAAAATTGTGGTTGCAGTGGACTCCTTATCTGGAGCGCGTTCTTTGTTAGGAGCCCCTTCTAGATGTTCTGAAGGTCGCAAAAGACGCAGCGGTCTATGAGTGTTCATTTTTTTTGCAGTAAAAACGCTGTTCTTAAGATGAATTTGAATATTTAACCTCCCGTAATGTCGTTATTGAAACTGGTTACATTTGCCGCGTGTTTCTCGCAACATTTGCGCCGGTTGCCGTGTTAGAGAACTGGGACGCCCGCCCATGTGGTTCTCAGCGTTCGTGTGTACATATGTTTGATTCCTTGTTTCACTAAATTAACCGTTACTGCTGACTCTGAAAGAGTTCAAGGAGTCTCTGGTGTGCAGTTTCTCCTTCTTTGTTGTTGTTTTTGAGCAGCGGTCAGGTTTTATTAAAATTGGAGTTGTAGCGGACTCTATCTGGAGCGCGTTCTTCTTTGTTAGGAGCCCCTTCTATGTGTTCTGAAGTTCAGAGATAACACTTCTACTCAGGGTACAAAATTTATCCTCGGCGAATGCAGAAACAGCTTGCGCTTGTGCTGCGTTCCCCCCAGCGTTTGCACCGAACGCAGTTTTTTGTTCAGTGACGTTTTTTGTGGCAGTTTTTTGTACAGTGACTGCCGCTATAGAGTAATGTTCGTGTGTGCGTACGTTTTTTTTCTCTCTTGCAGTGCATGAAGAAGTGCTGTTGGCTTGAAAAGCGTTTGGACATTTTCTTTGCTCATCCGATGTGGAACGCATCTTCGAACAAGTCTCGGCGGACTTGAACTAGAACGCGTTTAGAAGACCTCTTCTGTGTGGTAAGTGCGAACAACAGCGGTTGTTTTCATTGTTCAGATAGCCTTCACACTGAACATAAAATTCGGTGACGAACATTCCGAATTCAATGCACTTAGTTTCAGATGCGCATAGTATGATTCACGTAATCGCCGATGCAACTTGTTTATGCTGAGGCCCGACGCGAAACGCCTAATACCGAGCACTGCGTTGCTGCTGCGTCCACTGTTCAGCACTCCTTTTACCATTTTCTTGAGCTGCGTTCCCCCCAGCGTTTGCACCGAACGCAGTTTTTTGTTCAGTGACGTTTTTTGTGGCAGTTTTTTGTACAGTGACTGCCGCTATAGAGTAATGTTCGTGTGTGCGTACGTTTTTTTTTCTCTCTTGCAGTGCATGAAGAAGTGCTGTTGGCTTGAAAAGCGTTTGGACATTTTCTTTGCTCATCCGATGTGGAACGCATCTTCGAACAAGTCTCGGCGGACTTGAACTAGAACGCGTTTAGAAGACCTCTTCTGTGTGGTAAGTGCGAACAACAGCGGTTGTTTTCATTGTTCAGATAGCCTTCACACTGAACATAAAATTCGGTGACGAACATTCCGAATTCAATGCACTTAGTTTCAGATGCGCATAGTATGATTCACGTAATCGCCGATGCAACTTGTTTATGCTGAGGCCCGACGCGAAACGCCTAATACCGAGCACTGCGTTGCTGCTGCGTCCACTGTTCAGCACTCCTTTTACCATTTTCTTGATTCATCTTTTTTCACGATGAGGCGGTATATGCTCGCTGCGAACTACCATATAATTTGCGTGTTGAGGCTGATTTCGACTTGCGCGCTTTTGTCTTCTAGCGCGCTGAACTTGAACCGTTCTTTTCCGCTGCATCCACAGTTCACTGATCTGTAGTTTCTAGTCTCACAGCTTTAAAGCGTTGCGTGACTGTTGCAAACTTCTATCATAATTTGCGTATATGGGGGCCTTTTTTGCACTAGTTGAGGGGAGTTTTAACATGCACAGTTTTCTTCGACCTTACGCGCACTCATACTTTTTTTCTCTCTCTCTTTTAAGATGCCTTGGTATCCGAGAATCTTCACAATAAAAAAGGATGGAACTCGAGGTTCCAAGCACCGATTTCAAAGGGGACGATGCTCGGTTGGCACGTATGTATATTTATTCTACGGTTGTGGTGGTTGTATAAGGCATCACATTGTCATCGTGCTAAGCCTCGAAAGGCAGTTGAATTTCGATGGAGGCGAAATTCTAGAGGTCAGTGTTCTGTACGTTGTCAGTGCACGTTGAAGAACCCCCAGGTGGTCTAAATTTCCGGAGCCCTTCACTGCGGCGCCCTCATAGCGTGAGTCGCTTTGGGACGTTAAACAGCCATAAACCAAACCATCAAAACAGGGAATATATATATATATATATATATATATATATATATATATATATATATATATTAAGGAAACCGTCACCGAAACCAAGGCGCATAGGGGAATGGTTTGTTTTTTTATTATTAATTTCTAGTGCCAATGAATTGCTTTTTTTAAAGAAAATTACTTATAAAGCAGCAGATAAAACAACCATTCCGCCGGTGGGATCCGAACCCACGACCTCCGAATATCGCGTCCGGTGCTCTCACCAACTGAGCTACGGCGACGGCTGTCCAATCTGCTGCTTTCGTGGCTATTTATGTTTTGAGCGTACCCACGAAAGCGGCAGATTGGACAGCCATCGCCGTAGCTCAGTTGGTGAGAGCACCGGACGCGATATTCGGAGGTCGTGGGTTCGGATCCCACCGGCGGAATGGTTGTTTTATCTGCTGCTTTATAAGTAATTTTCTTTAAAAAACAATTCATTGGCACTAGAAATTAATAATAAAAAATAGAAACCATTCCACTATGCGCCTTAGTTTCGGCGGTTACTGTTGGTTTCCTTAATATGTTTGTCAAACGATCCCCCCATTTCACTATATATATATATATATATATATATATATATATATATATATATATATATATATATATATATATATATATATACTGGTTTTGCTATAGCTACTGCTTTGTGTGAGAAGCTGGTTACCTTGGAGTCTGGCATAATTACTTTGTGAAACCTGCGTCCGAGATGAATGTGCAGTGACTTCGGTGTTTGGCGCGTTATGACCCAAGTTGCTGCTGCGCCGTTACCCCATATACTAGTACTGCAGTGAATCTGCATCGCACTCTTCCTTAATATCGATGACATGTTGCAAAGGTTCTGGGGAGGGCATGTGTCTTGTTTGGAGTCATTTTGCGTCCTTGGAGCCGAGTCTAATATGGGGACCTCCGGCCTGCATCGTCCTGTGCATAATGTATTATTGCATGCTATTGGCGCGGATTTTCCACATTATCAGTTGTGTAATTACCATTAAATTTTTATTCAGTAGAAAGCAGGAAATGAAACTTTCATGCCGCCATTGTAACCTAATAGTTCGTTGAGCTCAGTAAAGTGAGCAGTTTGCTTGTAGACTGCACTTAAAAATTTTTGCCCTTGTCTAAATCTGTGGTGTTGAGAACCCAAGTGAAAGAAGTAGCAGAACTTGAGATAAAAAACTGGCCCTTCATTCCAGGGGGAAGTGTGTGAAGTTGAGTCAGGGCAGTCTTGTTTTACAATATTTGTTGTTACCCCCCTTCTTCACGCCAGAACTTACAAAGAAAAGCTCATTAGGCCGCTGTCACACATTCACCTTTTATCGTGATTGAGTCTATAGAGGTCAAGCTTGATGTAGATTTAGTACTGCTTTGTGGCTCAACTTTCTTGTCCAGAAGCTGGTTTCTGAGGTTTGGTTGAGTTTTTCCTTCGTGCTGAGGAAACATTAGAATTAAAACTAAAATGAAACATACAGTTAGATGTTTCATGAAAACTACAATTTTTAAACAACAATTTATTTAAGTTTAGCTTGATTTCCAAAACTGTGTTAACATGCAGCATCACACACTTGCCTGGACAGAAGTGAAAAAGCATGGAAGTGCCAATTTTTGCATGGGTTGGTAGTATTGTGTTTTGTGTTTGTTTCTGGTGGGACCCACTGTAGATGTGTCACAGCTACAGGACGTTTGATCAAAATATTTTTTTTACTTCTAAATGGTTATATGCTAGGGGTGTGCGAATAGTACTGTATCCGACCGGATCCTATTGTTTGGTGTTTTAAATCTCAAAGTATTCGGCTCGAGCGAGTGATGTTCTTGGAACGCTTCCTTCCCCGTGCCCCGACTCCATGGCATACACGCCTCATGCGTGCGAGCCGGCATGTATGGTGGAGCCAGTCTGCACATGCGCGTGGCAATAGACATGAGCAGGCGCAAGCGCGGCGTCGAGACCTGCACCTGCCAGGTGCCTACACTCTCGTTACCCATGGTGCGCATGTACCGGAACCGGCATGGCAGTGTGCATTAACTGGACAGCGCCCTTGATTTCGGCGGGACGAGTCTGAGCTGAGTGCATCTGTCACAGGCACCTCTTTGCGTGAAGTACGATAATGAAGCATGAGGGCGCAAGCGCAAAGGGGAGCTAGCACAAGATGCATGGATGCCCCCTTCTGGCACATGACGCCGGGTGGCATGTAGTGTGTATGCTTAGCAGGTGCCCATGGACTCACCCCTGAAAAGCAATAGCTGCGCAATGACGAAATCGCAATTAAAAACACCAGTCGGAAGGTCCCACAAATTTTTCTGCACTGCATGTAGGTCAACCCCTCAAATTTCCCATGGCCATTGTTGTAAAAAGTTAACACAGAATGCGATGACCTTGTGTGTTAGAAGAGTACATGATTTTGAAATGCTTATTGTGTCATTGAACTTTTTTTGTATGCCAGCCAGAAATATTCGAAATATTCAGTTCGAATTCGCTTTGAACCAGAAAACCACTGTTTTCATGCCGAAATTATAAACCCAATTAGTTTTGCACCGTTTTTTCCAGTACGTTTGCATGCAGCACCACCTACCACTTAGCAGGCGAACTCGTCGATTAGGTTCAAATGGAAACGAATAGCAGGGTTAAATGTCGAGCGTGCTTGGAACTTAACTGCAATTGGACCCTTTAGATATTAAATGTGCCCGTGTGCAAGAAGTATAATAAAATGCAGGGGGGAACAGAGATAAGGAAGAGTGTATAAAACTTGTATCCTGACACATGATGTGTCGAAATGATGGGAAGCATGTTATAATTGCTAATTACGGGGATTTTAATACAGTTGGCCAGTTTTGAGGTATTTAGCTAAATTTAATCCTGTCATGCTTATGGCTATATCTTACACCATGTATTTTTGTTGTGCTGTTATGCTAGAATTGTCATGTTTAGTTCCTGATGTGTTGAAGTTAAACATCACGAATTAACGTCCTCAAGTAGAGGCTGTCCCATAATAACATGCTGTTATTGCACTGGTACATTTGCATGGCCTGCTTGTGTTTTTTTGTGAGAGACTTGTCTTTGATGTTGTGATCTTCATTTTTTGCACCATACTTGTTTAAAAAAAAAGCTGTCTTTCTCAGGGAAAATGATTGCTTTGCTGGGAATGCACAGTGCAAAGTGTGAATGCATTCCACTCTATAATGTGTACTTGAGCCTTGGAATATTTTACTCAGTACCGTGTTCACTTCTTTTACTTCGCTGACCTTTAGCATTATGGCTAGAGCTACTCTTATATCAGCAGGAGATAGGCAGAACAGTCTTTGGGCATTGTGTTCAAAGGGTGCTAACATGCTGATGGGACACTAGTATTAAGCACATTTGTTTGTTTATGACGAAGTATTACAGTATGAGGTTAGGGGTACCATGTACAGTGGAGACCACTTATAACGTAACCGCTTACAGTGCGGGGCGGTATATAATGCGGCTTTTGCCAGCCACTAATCTGCCTCTCATAGGGCTCAATGTAAAGTCATACTGCTTAATATGTGGTCGAGCGAAGAGAAATACCGGTTACAGTGCGGTTTTAAAATCCGTTCGGCAGCTGTGTGCAACAGCAAGGGCACTTTCCTTCGCTGCACAGGGAGCTTGTGAGGCGCACTGCCACTTATTCCACACAACACAAACAGAACAAAAAGTTATGCAGCAATCTGTGGCCGACTCAACGGAAATGCGACAGCATAAATCGTTTTCATGATCCCTGAAACTCCGCTTCTTAGGTTACACTTTTTATTTCGCTTTGCAATTCGCTCATAAATTGCTTTCACCAGTGGAATGCACTGCATCAAGGATTTGTCTTCACCACCCAGCTGGTTATGTTGCGGTAGCGCTGCGTGCCGTATGATAAACCTAATCTAAGCGTACAACGGACTCAGTGGGTTGTTTTGTGTTCAGGGATAGATAAAGCATTTTTTTAAGCGAAGCTACCCATCAGGCGTGTATTTTGACTTGAAAAAGTTTTTTTTTATACAGCGTGGTACCCGCGTATTGAGCAGATTTTTGTGGCCACTGCGACATACGTTAAAAGCGATCTACACTATAGATTATGAAATCTTTCATGTCTCTCTTCCATGATGGTTTTCCATAGCACTGTTTTAATATGTTACAGATGTGTGATGATAAAAAGTTTACACGCCACACTCGGCGATAGTTTTCCTTTGCAATGAAGGGAAGCTATGGGTGTGTTGTGACTGTGTGAGTCCGCGTAACAGTCCGACCGCACAAGGGTGCACCAGGTCTCTTGGCGTCTTTCTCTTTCCACGGTACCTCCACTATGTTGCTGGCGCAGTTGGTGTCATCTGTAGAAGCTTCTTGCAACTAGACGTGCCTAGCAATTTTGCAATCGAGGAAACTTTTTTCTTGACCTTCAGCATTGAAAGTTGGCATTTGTTACAAATATGCCTTAAAAATGAATATTGACAATATATTATGCTTTAAGAGAGAGCTAATAACTGCAAGCAAACTATTTTCAGCTGTACAGGAAGAAAGTGCGTTTTAGGTTCTGTAGCTTTTGCTGCCTTGCCAGGAAAAGTTGTCGTGGAGTATAGTCTCTGCACTGGTGACGTGACTAATAACATTAGCAAGTTGTGCACAGCAGAGGCATGCCTTGAAACTAATTCTGTCTTGGTTACTCCAGAGCTGCTGGCTGTGACATCCACATACGGGGAGCCGATTCAAGCTACTGCTTGTTCCTTGCGGACAAAAACATGCTGGTGAGTAGTTGTTTCCGTTGACTAACTATTGCTTTAATTCAATTCTGTGGAGACTCTGCAGGGACTGATTGGTGTTTTATATGTCCCCAAAGAACAATGTGGACTAAGAGCTGTTGAATAGAGTTTTCAGGAATGTGTGTGTATGCGTGCGTGCGTGCGGGTGTGTGTGTGTGTGAGTGTCCTATGTTGGCAGCTTGTTATGCTAATTTAAACTTTTCATGCCAGCTCTAAATGTTTTTAACGATTAAGCTCCAATTGCAGTGATTAAAAAGTTTCGAATGGTCTTCAATGGGACATGCTCTAGAACATTTTTGGTAATAGTTTTGCCAAGTGGCTGAAAATATCACAGTTGATATGTTTTTGCCAGTTGTTTTGAAATCTGTTGTTAATTTTTGCCAGTCATGCATTTGAAATATAGGGGTGTTTTTGTGAGCCTATTTGTCATCAGTGGGCATAAGACAGCAGTGAAAAATATGTGCTTTTGCTCGCTATGGTCCCCTTTTATGCTGCAGAAGAAAGTGCTCCATGCATAAAATTTTCAAACTTTTTAACAATTAGTACTCTTTAGCATGTCTCATTTTGATGGGACTGCAATGGTTGTAGCAAATTTGAATCACTTTAGTAACTGCTGCCGTTGTGGCTCCGTGGTTATCGCTCTCAACTGCTGGCGCGAAAGACGCGGGTTCGATCGCGGCCGCGGTGGTCAAATTTCGATACAGGTGAAAACCTGGAGGCCCGTGTACTGAGCGATTTCAGTGGCTGTTGAAGAACCCCAGGTCGTCGAAACTTCCTGAGCCCTTCACAACAGCGTCCCTCATAGCGAGAGTCACCTTGGGACGTTAGACCACCATAAACCAAACCACTTCTGCGACTAGAAATTGCATTAAAAATATTATAGCTGCATTCTGCATATAGTACAGCATATTCATACCAAATTTCATTTCTAATTTCAGCAAGTGCAAGAATGTAATGCACAAGCTCCGAGGTAGCATGGGAATGATGAATGAAGAAAAATGCATTCCAAGTGATTTAAACTGACAGTGGTGATGCAGCTTCTGGGGCCATCAGAAACACTAGTGTAGTGAGAAATATGACTTTTCAGCCTGAAGTGCTGAAAAAAATGTGCGCCTCATGTGCGCCATGCATTACGCCCTGTGGCACTGGTAATATCTTGCATTGTATGCATTATCAGTAGCAGACAGGTTACTACCATGCAGCAAACTGCCTCATATGAGGTGTTGATACTGTCAGACCTGCTCACCTGGAGCTTCGGTATAGCAAATGATATCCATTTCTTGCTCCCTGTGTTGTGTGACGACCGTGCGCAATCGCTGAGCGGATAGGGCGCTCAGCTGCTGAGCCCAAGGACATGGGTTCAATTCTTGCCGTGGTGGCAGTGTTTCGATGGCAGAGAGAAAGATGGAGGCAAAATGCATAAGGCACTGTGTGTGAGGTCAGCGTTTGTTGCAGAACCCCAGGTGGTCTGAATCAATCCAGAGCCCTGCACTGTGGTGTCCTTCATAGCCCATTTGTCACTTCAGGGCATTAAGCCTTGCAATTAACAATTTGTAGTGTGTGACGTGCTCAGTATTGGGAGCATGCAGAGTTTGTCTGATGTACTTGAAGATGGCAGTTTGTACCACGAAGGTGCTGTACAGTGGCCTTTTGCTGCGTTAGCAAACCTTTAAGCTATATTGCTGGAACTCTGCATTACTGTATGGTGGGCTTTGTACGGGAGCTAATTGTAAAATTTTCATGCAGGCGCAAGTTGTGAATGTCACTGGCTCTGCTGGTGTGAAGCACAATGGGGAACGTGTACGCAACACGTCTTTTCTCAGCCATGGGGACATTGTTCAAATTGGTTCACGCCAATTCCGCTTTGAGTGGGTGAATAAGCGGAAAAAAAAGAGTGCGCAAAAGCGAACGAAAAAGAGTTCTAAAGTTGCTGCTGCTTCTCACCAGCCAAAAGGTAAGGTACTTTACTTGATTGTGCAGAATTATACCTACTGCATTATACAGTTCGCCTGCAAAAGTCTAATTGAGGTAATCTGTAATGCCTGTGCACGTTAAGAACCCCAGGTGGTCGAAATTTCCAGAGCCCTTCACTGCGGTGTGCCTCATAGCCTGAGTTGCTTTGGGACGTTAAACACCCATAAACCATTCTTACCTCAGTTATTTCATTTTATGCTATCATTACCACAGCATGCAATAATGACATTGATTAGTAATGGATGTTGAATTGTTAGAGTCGGGTTTGTTAGCTGCCCCTCACACAGCTGTTATAACTGCCTGTGTAGACAGCAGGAGCTCTGCCCTCTGCCGTTGATAATGTGGTAGGTCTGAAAGGGCTAGTAGAATTGTAGCAGTCAAGTGAGTGGAAGAAAATGGATCATGGGTGTTTGGGTGCTTCAGGTCACTTTAGTCTAAGGTTGCAGGTTTTCCCATGAAGCCGGAACTGGTGGCAAATTCATGTTTGGTGTGCGCAGAAAGTGTTCATTTGACGTAATGTTGAGTACCTGGATATTCCTGTGAAAGTAATTTCAGTGTCTTAAATTTTTAGGAGACGACCGCTCTTCAGTGATTTTACTCTAGCATGATATGGCGGAAAGTTTTCACTATGCATTTTAAGGTCGTTTAGTCTGCCATATAATCATTGTTGGGTACTGTGTTTAAGCGACACACAGTTATTGTTTGAACAGAGATTTTGTGGCAGTAGAGCCGTCATTTATGTTGCTAATGGCCCCTCATGTCATGACTGTCAATTAAGCATCAGCTGAATTCAGGGTACAGCCTCTGAATGGATTGGGTAGATGCAACATAGTTTTTTTAGAGGTAAAGTTTCTGTGTAGTAAGTGTTTGTTTCTGGCAGAGTTTGTAAAGAATTGAAAACTTTGTTATTTGGCGTGTAAGGCACTGTGATATGTTACACTTTACTGCCTTGTGCACTTGCTTGTAATTGCTGAGTAATTGCTAATGAAGGACCAAGCTCTTGGTCCTTTTTGTCACTGCTTGTTGCATCTAAGATGAGGTGCTTGATATCTCTAGACAACAAATTATTTCCTTAAGAAAAAAGAATGGAGGGCTACTAGCAAGCACGTATCATGCATCTGTGAAAACTTTTTTTTAGCTGCAGGGGATGCAAGAGAGAGTTCAACAAAGAACCATGAAAGTGATAACGAGGCTCGCCATGAGCAACAGTCAAGGAATAGAGCCTTGCATTCAAGTACCTCATCAACACCCTTGATTGATGAATCAAGGAAGCGAGCGAGACGCTCAAGGAGCTGTTTGCCAGGAATGCACAATAGCTTTGAAGAAGAGTACCCTTCATTCCAGGAAGGACAAAGCTGCAGCTCGCTCAAGAGAAGGTCTCAGTCTCTCGAAAATAGTATAGCGGAAAGGTCCTGCAAACTGAGACGCTGGAGGAGAAACAAGGGTCTTAAAGTCAATTCATTCTCGCACAAGGAAAACAGCTCTGGTTTTTTAACCCCAGGATCACAGAGCTGGTACCCAAATGGCAAGGCTACAACAGATGAATCATTCCTTGATTCACCTGGCCTTTCTAGAAGGGCACTCATACGCTCTCAAGCAAGTTTGTGCCACACATCGTTGAGCTCATCAGCTGGCTCTCTAGGTTGTGAGTCCTTTTTCAAAACACCCAACCATACTGATTCCATCAGCAAAAGAGTGTTGGGTCCTCTCACTGCTCAAGATGTATCTAATTCTTCACTTGGCAACAAGCGTGCTTATAAACGGCTTTCACACATTGCAAATCCAAGATCCCATCAAAGCCATGCAAAAAGTTTTACAGCAAGTCCTCTGAGCAGCCGTTCAAGGCCCTCCTTGGAGAAAAATACTAATGGGGCTCACACACCTTCAGACCATTCTGCTAGGAGCACTTGGGCTAATTCATCTCTTGGTCAGAACTCTGAGTGTACCAACAGTTTTAAAAGAGTGGTCACCGCTGATGAAACTATTAGTTCATTTGATGGTTCTAACTGCGAAGGCCAGTTTGGTGCAAGCACTCTAGGCTTTCTAGAACAGGAAGAAGGTGTTTCTGCTAAAAAGACAGGGTCCAAATGTGCCATCTCGACAGACAGTACTTCAAAGAAGAGGAGGAGGAGGAGGAAGAAGAAGTGGAACAGCACCAGCTTTAATGAATCTCCAGGGGACAAGGAAGGCGCTGCAGAAGTTCCTTCTAGGGCTGCCAGAAGCAGCATCACTAACAGTGCAGTAGACTCACTAACCTGGGTTCAGTTGGGCAGTGAAGGTCTATTGCAGGGTGTCTTCTATGTCCCTGCCGTTTTTTTGAATATGGTAACACCTGCTTCTAACAACAGAAGCAAAAAGGAAAGTCCAGAGCAAGAGCATGCAGTTGCTTCTGAGGAAGGGGATGATAAGAAAGAAGGTGTACCACCGCAATATGCACGAGACGAGTCACAATCTGATCAGGAGTCATTGGAACACATGGGCATCATGGCAGAATCTCCTAAGGTGACTGTCAGTAAGCAAACTTTCCAATGCTCAAGCCAAACGTTGGAAAACAGTCGAGAAAGTGCACTGGAGAAGGCCACTTTGCTTACCAGGAGTGGAAGATTTAGCCACACACCGACTTCAAAGGAAATGAGAGAAGAGGTTTCCGAGCTTGAGGCAACAGGCACAGCAAGTGCTTTGAAAGCCCCGACGTCTAGGCGAACTTTGCGTTCAAGCAATGTAACCAAAGAGATGAACCGAGCAGTAAGCACATTGTCACCTGGACACATGACTTTGGATGATGTCGATGTAGAGAACAAAGAAGCCCAAGCACAGCAAAATGTGGATACACCAAAGCCCTTCCAAACTTCAGGAGGTAAACAAACTCCAGCTTCGAGCAAGATCAGTGCAAGTGAAGAGGCTACAGAGCAAGTCATAATGGGCACATCACCAATTGAACGCCCACCTTTAATGAACATCAGTCCTGTGGTGGCTGAATCTGTTGGCACACAAAGTACAAGGTCTCCCTGCGCACTAACCTTGAAAAATTCAAGTACAGAGGCTACAGGGGATGAGACAGTAGGCCTCAGACCAAACTCATTGAATGCTAGTGGACAAAAGAAAGCTGTTTCAAGGAAGGTGAATATTGAAGCTCCACAGCAAGAGATGGCAGACACACCAAAGTCTCTAAAAGCCTCGGCAGCGAAGCAGATATCTGCTTCCAAGAAGATAAAAGAAGGTCAAGGGGACCTTAAGCAAACAACACAAGCCTCACCATCTGAATGTGTTTCCTTTGATAACGCATCTGCTGCAACTGAGGGGTTTGTCAGGTTCACAATATCTAGCCTCTCGTCAGCTTCAAGGAACGTAAATGCAGTGACTCCTGGGATGGAGGAAGTCTGCTCACAGAATGTCATGGGAGGTTCAAGAGTATCGAGTAAGAGCAAAGAAGCCCTAGCACAGGAAACAGTGGACACACCAAAGTCTTTGAACACTTCAGGAGGTAAACAAACTCCAGCTTCGAGCAAGATCAGTGCAAGTGAAGAGGCTACAGAGCAAGTCATAATGGGCACATCACCAATTGAACGCCCACCTTTAATGAACATCAGTCCTGTGGTGGCTGAATCTGTTGGCACACAAAGTACAAGGTCTCCCTGCGCACTAACCTTGAAAAATTCAAGTACAGAGGCTACAGGGGATGAGACAGTAGGCCTCAGACCAAACTCATTGAATGCTAGTGGACAAAAGAAAGCTGTTTCAAGGAAGGTGAATATTGAAGCTCCACAGCAAGAGATGGCAGACACACCAAAGTCTCTAAAAGCCTCGGCAGCGAAGCAGATATCTGCTTCCAAGAAGATAAAAGAAGGTCAAGGGGACCTTAAGCAAACAACACAAGCCTCACCATCTGAATGTGTTTCCTTTGATAACGCATCTGCTGCAACTGAGGGGTTTGTCAGGTTCACAATATCTAGCCTCTCGTCAGCTTCAAGGAACGTAAATGCAGTGACTCCTGGGATGGAGGAAGTCTGCTCACAGAATGTCATGGGAGGTTCAAGAGTATCGAGTAAGAGCAAAGAAGCCCTAGCACAGGAAAAAGTGGACACACCGAAGTCTTTGAAAACTTCAGGAGGTAAACAAACTCCAGCTTCGAGCAAGATCAGTGCAAGTGAAGAGGCTACAGAGCAAGTCATAATGGGCACATCACCAATTGAACGCCCACCTTTAATGAACATCAGTCCTGTGGTGGCTGAATCTGTTGGCACACAAAGTACAAGGTCTCCCTGCGCACTAACCTTGAAAAATTCAAGTACAGAGGCTACAGGGGATGAGACAGTAGGCCTCAGACCAAACTCATTGAATGCTAGTGGAGAAAAGAAAGTTGTTTCAAGGAAGGTGAATATTGAAGCTCCACAGCAAGAGATGGCAGACACACCAAAGTCTCTAAAAGCCTCGGAAGCGAAGCAGATATCTGCTTCCAAGAAGATAAAAGAAGGTCAAGGGGACCATAAGCAAACAACACAAGCCTCACCATCTGAATGTGTTTCCTTTGATAACGCATCTGCTGCAACTGAGGGGTTTGTCAGGTTCACAATATCTAGCCTCTCGTCAGCTTCAAGGAACGTAAATGCAGTGACTCCTGGGATGGAGGAAGTCTGCTCACAGAATGTCATGGGAGGTTCAAGAGTATCGAGTAAGAGCAAAGAAGCCCTAGCACAGGAAACAGTCGACACACCAAAGTCTTTGAACACTTCAGGAGGCAAGCAAACTCCAGCTTCAGGCGAGATCATAGTACTGGTTAAAGAGGCCACAGAGCAGAACATTGTGGGCGCATCACCAGTTGAATCACCGAAGTCTCTGGAGGCCTCAACAGCTCACTGGGCATCATCTGCAAGCAATGTAGTTAAAGAGGACCTTGAGCAAGAAACACGTGCTTCACCTTCTAAGCAGGTGAATGAAGTAGAAGAGGTCCCTGAGCTAGAAACTGCAGGTGTGTCCCTATCAAAATGCTCATCTGCAACCAACGTACATGCCTTGGCAGATGAACCTGTCAGGCCTACTAGAGGTTGCTGTACTCGGGGTTCAAGGAAGGACAATGAAGAGGCCCGAGAAGAAAAGAAAGTGGACCACCCACAAAGTACAAAAGCAACTAGAGCGAAGCATACTCAGGGTTCAAGGAAAGCTGTGAAAGTGGATATGGCCCAGACAGCAACTGAAGCAACTCCAAGGAAGACCCGGGGAAGACGTGCCAAAGCACTCGAGACTGCCCTTGGTAAGCAGACAGTTGAAGCCTATTCTTTTATGTGCTCATCTTATAGGGGTTAGTCCTTGCGGAACAGTTTTTTGTTTTGCAGACCCGTAGGCAGATTTTGCCAGTGCTTTTTGCTTTTCAGTTCCAAGAATGCACATGCAAGTACGTGTGTGCTAGTGCTAAAATTGTTCCAAGTGTGCTATCCATGTTAATATCATGCATGATGTAATGCTGTGCATGTTTATACCTGATGATTCTTTTTTTACAGGTTTATAATAAAAAAGCGACACTGATGGTCACATAGATGCTGCTTTCACTGAGTGTATGTTGGGCTCGGAGTACTCTTGAGTGACAAGGTAGTGGTCATGGTTATAGGACTAGTTAGTCAAAATTTCCTAATTACCCTTTTAATTGTTTTAATACAGCACGGTGAAATTGCAGTCTTGAAGGCTGTTGATTCGAGGGAAATCCAATTTACAGAACTCACGAAAGTGCAAAACCCTGTATGTCAGTCAGTTTATTGCTTCCTCCCTCCCTTTTTTTCCTAAAGTTATCTTTCGCTGTAACCTCCCTTCCTCCAGTTTATTGTTTAATGAAATAAACACTACTACTTACTGTTTGAATTGGATTTGCATACAATATGTTGGTACAGGATTCTGTACTATTAAGTTATTTTTATTCTTTTACATCTTTATTTGAGAGTAACAGCATATGGTGGGGGGGCATTGTGTCAGGCTCTCTTGACATGAAACTTAGTTGTCTGTCACTGAGGGAATTCTACAAAATTCACACTATTTCATCGTCGAGAGTAAATGCAAGCATGAAATGCACTGTAGGGAACGCACACTGTAATTAAGGGTTTAAAACTTCTCCTGAACCGTTTTGCAGTCCTGGTGCGACCGCGATCCCTGACGACATAAACTGGCAGTCACGTGCTTGCTGGCGACTGAACTGCGCACTGTACATATAGTGAGTGTAAGGGAGTGGGTTGTTCGGACTAGGGGTGCAGAGGGGTAAAGGGAGAAGTCTTGACTACTTGCCAGGGGGAGGGGCTCAGAGCCGACAACTTCTAATTGCAATTTCTAGCTCGAATGCGCGCATAGAGCCCTACTTATTTTTTAAGTAATGCATAACAATGCCATGGCTAGTACCTGCAATTTAAAACCACAATTTGTTGGTAGACCATGTCATGACCCCTTTTAGCGTACTCGGGGAAAATTTGGCGAATTTGGAAACGTCAACGTGGTAGACACCCTGGGTGATTACTAGAATGTTACAAAGGAATGTCATGCAGCTACACCATGCAAATATGTATGAGTGCACATGAGACTGAAATAGGAATAGCTACGTCTGATCCACTCATTTGTATCTTTCTCATACAGAGTGGGCAGATGACAAACCTGATGCCTCTCGAAGGACAGCAGAAGATCACTCTGAGGAGGTGAGAAAACAGAATTGCAGGCGTTTCTGAAGACATGCTTGCAAAGTTTGAAATACGGTATTGTTGTCCTTAGGGACAGAACAGAAGAATGCAGCATCTGTAATATTTTGCCAAACGCATTAAAGCATAGCTATACACAGGACTGGCTGAGCGCCTACTGCTCATTAGCAGCGACAGGTGTGTGTCCCCACCTGGAAATCGCACATGCACAGCAGGCACCCACCTAGTCTGGCATACATAGCTTGCACGGGACGTCACTTCAGGAGGCTCACTGTTACGGCAGCCATGTTTAAGAAACACTCAGCTTTTGTGCACACTTCAGGACCCGGATAAAAGGTTGTGATCTGTGCTGCGAAGGGGTGCTTTTCGCTTTTGATTTGAAAATTCATCCACTTTCGAGCGAGCAGCTCGTTGGATTGGCATGTGTTGAGTGCAAGAAAAGTTTTCACAGTGCGAGGAGCCCTCATGATGCGCCAGGGTTGGCCTGCTCCTGGATTTTACATGGCGGCATTGTTAGCTACTTTTTTTTCTGTCTCCTTTGGGACCATCAAATTGGTGTACTAAGCGTTTTCATCGCATATTTATTTGTGAATGGGTAAAGAGTTTTTCACGAAAAAAAACCCCTTCTTGGAGAGGGCAGCACACATTTTCCTTGAGCTTTTTTGTCAAGTTGTATTTAGTTCGAGGCATCAATACAGCAATCCCTGCCCCTGTCCTTTTACTTTCTGGGTATGAAAGCTCAGTTTGTAGAAACATTGATTTCTCCACAGTAATATGGTTGGTGGCAGCTATGGTGGAACAGTGCATAGGTGAATCGTTGTTCCCGCCACATCAGTCTCAGTATGCTGTTTCTGAGCCTCAGCTTGCATTTTACGCTGCATCATTTTTGACTGGGTGCTGATGGCATGCGGAATCTTCATGCTTGGCACTTTACCCAAGGAGGAGAAACTGGGCTCAGTCAGGATTCGTCTTCTCGAATTACTTGGGAGGTGGGGGAGTCTTCATTACAATGCCAACAGTAGGGTTACACAGTGATGTTTTCTTTGTTTTGTCATCAGCATGCCATCAGCAGTCGACATTGTGGGTTTACTTGTTATGAATTGCATGCCACAGATTTGACATGGTTATAGCATGCTGCACGCAAAATTCATTGGTTTTTCTGAGCGTCTTCGCTCACATTCTCACAATGGACCTCTGTAATGTGTGAGAATATTGTGTTCTTTAGCATTTTAGAGAGAAAACTGGGATACTCCGAGCAAGTTCTTATGAGAGAACAGACGTTTCAGTGCCAACTTAGCACCATCTTCAGGGTTGACTTGGTGGAAGCAAGAGACACGTTTTTTGTAATCACTGCCGCTAGGTGTCGTCGCCGTGCTAGTCACAATATGTCACAATCAGATTGCGGGGGTCCTTCCGTGTGAGGCATATGAGTTGGGGCCCACAGTGAGTAGTTGCAAAGGCCGTGTGCTTCAGTTTACATTTCCGGGTATGTTTTGGATGTGCCAGCATTCTACGATCTGTCGCTTGTAGGGATCTGGCTCAGTGTCTACAAGTTCATGCGGTGGTCCAAGTCCTTGGAACGCTCCATGATTGCACTGCGCCCTTTTTCGAAATTCTACACATTATGCGTGCTTGCATAGCTTTTGTAGCAAATTCTTTGTTTCATTGATGTAGCTGGCAGAATAGTCAGCACTATCGCTGCTGAAGCAATGAAGTATTGCGCCAAAAGTCACGTTGGACGACAGCCTTGCAAATTGAGCTGGTGGTTCATAAACATGGCGGACCCATCTCATGGGATTCCTTTCACTGATCGCAGTGCAACCTATATATGCATCTACACGAATACTTCTCCGCTATGGTAAAATTATCCGCACATCATCGACTCCGCGATCGCTAGTCGTGCTGTATGCAAAAGGGGCAATGAGCATGGGCGCGCGGCCAGTACATCGCTGATGTCGCGATCGGCAGCCGTGCTGTACACATCGTGAGCAGTGAGCTGTGGCCATGCGACCGTAAATAAATGCTGTCAGCCGAAAACAGATCTGTGTGAGCACATTTTTCATGCTGCTTCGTACTGATTTTGTTCATTTTGGATGACACAAAACTTCGGACGATATGATTTTTCTCGAGACCCCGTAAGATTTGCTTCACCAAGATTCTGCTGTATGTTCAAACAGCGTAAGATCTAACACAAAGCTTCTTGTTGCAACTTGAGTCAGTCATGAATCAGCGGTAGAAAGGTCAGCCAGCACATACATAGGCGTCTATAGGGGTCTTTTGTGGAGTCCATGCCGTTTCCCATGAGAGCGGGTAAGTGCTACTCTGAATGTGCGGGCCAGCTCCAAACAAAGACGTGTCTTTTGTGGAATCCGTGTTGCTCCATGAAGCAGTGAGACAAGCACGGTGCAATGCGTTCTCACAGGAGAGGATGCCAAAGCCGGGCAGGGGTTGCACTGCGCTGCTCTATACCACTGAGGAGAATTTGTTCAGTGCAATACTTTAGAGGCTTTGCTTGACAAAGTGCAGATGCTCCCCACTGTACTCTTGGGGGTAGCTTGATCGTCGTCCACGTTTTCTGCCTCAGTGTATCACAGAATCATGCTGCACTCAATCTTTGGGTTAGGGAGTACTGTAATTGGCAGTCATGTTTTTTTCAGCTCTCGGCTTGTCTCTCTTTGCTCGTTATTTGTGCTCAAGAACTGCTGCATCAACGTATATTTATTTGGCAAAAGACTGGGCAATAGTTGCCGAATTCTAAGATGAAAACGGTGCAGCAGTGACTGTTTTTCACGTTTCCATTAATGCTTTATTGCATGCCTATTGAAATCGTCAGGGCCGCCCGCATCCTTCACGGTGTGCAGAACAGTGAAGCTCTGCCGTATCACACCCATCATAAGCAGCGCTGCTGCGTGTGAGAAGGCTTCACTGTGTGAACAGCAAATTGTACGCGATAAACATGCAGTTTTGACACACTGGAAGAACGGAAACCACGCAGATGCAAGTGAAGGAAACTGCGCCGAAGTGGTGAGAGGAAAAAGAAGTGACAGCATAACCCGAGCTACATATATATACTCCTAGAATACTCAGATGAGGGAATGCATGCCTTCTGAACCATGTCCGTTGCCATAAAGAATGAATGGTTCTTGAGAAACTGTACTTTTAATTATGCGTGCGTTTTGTCCTGTTGGCCAGGAGGGCGAGTATTGGCATGACAGGTGAAGTAGGTTTTGTAATTCATGCTGGTCTATGTCTGTTGTTCAAGAGCTCACCCCTCGTACCTGAAGGCGATTGACAGCGGCACGTGTGGAAGGTTCCGCTGATGTCAACACCATTGTGTCAGATCATAGCTGTACAGTTAGTGAGTGAAATTTTCAAGGGTTGTGTCAGAATGTTCAGTCCGTGTGACTGCTTTAAGAGGGTTCACCAGTGCGAGCTGCCATAGAGAATACATGGGCACTTTCAGAAGCTCTAGCACATCTAAATTTGTCCAAATTTTATGCGGCTTGCGGTAGCATTTTCATGTTTGATAAGTGTGAGGAAATGTTGCGGACAGATTGTCGATTAAAGCTTTCATTTTTTTAGGGAGTGGTAAATATCCAAAAAAATCTTAAACTTTTAAGCATGTTGCTCTTTATTGTTGCGTACTTTAAAAAAAATAGTATCGATATTTGGTTTGCAACATTTACTCTTTTTTCTTTCTGTATTGTTACGGCAAAATTTTCGTCAATATTGAGCCTGTGTTGTGCGTTTGCTATGTTCTCAAAGTGTTGTGTATACTTTCTGGATAAGGTGAAAATACGCATCAAGTTTGACTCTTGCGATGTGGCTCCACCTGGCACCAGGATATTTTCCTAATACTATACTCTAACACCAACCTTCTCTTCACCCATTTCGCTGTGTTCATGCATGTGAGGTTTTTTGGGTACAGGCTTGAATGAACTAAGCCGCCGCCTCTCCTTCCCCCTTTTTTTATTTCCTTGGGCTGTATTGGTGTATCCTTTTTTTTCCTTTTAGTGAGGCAAAGAGGATGTGGGACCCGAGGCTGATCAATGCTGGTGGTGTCCGCTCATTGTACACGGGTGCACCGTCCCCACAGAAAGCTGCTTGCCCACAGTCTAATTTGAATAATCACGTTTCACGCATGTTGTGCGGTTACGAAATGACAGTCTCTAGAGACATTTAGAATAGAGGGACCCTGTCGGTTAGGGTGAAAGGGGAATACAGGGGTGCCATTTGTGTATTTGTATTTCTCGCGCTATCTTTTAGAGCTTGAAGAAAAAATTACTCCAATGGTACCTTTTTGCGAACAAGAAGTTAATATTTAAAAAGCTAGCTAGTCAGCCTAAACTAATTAATCGACTGTGCAGTGCGAAAAAGAAAGTCAGGCAGGGTTCAATCATGGTTATACCAGAGGTCAAGCGAAAGCATTTTGACAATGGCCCGGACCAGATTTAGAGTTTGTCATCGTATTGGGCACGATCAATATGGTTGAACGCTCAGTTATGGTTGGTCTAAATCGGCCGAGGTCAAATTTCGGGGCTGGCCCGTGTCAAATTTACAGACAGCCATCGTCTGTTTGTCTGAGCACATTGAAATTAGCCTGAAAATAGATTTTGGTCCAAATCAATGAAGGTCAAATTTCGGAGGTGGGATGCTCAACATTTCGGAAACGACCCGGGTCTAATTTAGAGACACCATCGCATTAACCATAGTCAAAATATGCTTGTCATCTGACTTAAAGCTGTTGCTATGAAATCGCTAAGTGCGAAGGTCACTTCAATGTCATATACGCACACCGGGCTGAAAGTCAAGTTTTCCCTTGAATAGATACGGCAGAGTAGGCCACACGACACTCAGTCGAACTGAACCCATTTTACGCCTCGACTGCTGGCCCGAAAGACGCGGGTTCGATCCCGGCCGCGGCGGTCGAATTTCGATGGAGACGAAATTCTAGAGGCCCGTGTGCTGTGCGATGTCAGTGCACGTTAAAGAACCCCAGGTGGTCGAAATTTCCGGAGCCCTTCACTACGGCGTCTCTCATAGCCTGAGTCGCTTTGGGACGTTAAACCCCCGTAAAACAAACAAACAAACCATTTTACGCGCCTAGGACACTCCTTCAATTGTTATAAACATGGTATACATATAGCTGGGCACCTGTTCTATTTACATGGACCGAGAGAGCGAGAAACGTAGGGCAAAAATTCATCCCTTTACTCAACAAAACATTGACTAGTTCGAGCACATACAGTAAATACGCAGCTGTAAAGTACAAGCATTTGCGATAGACATGGTTGTACACACAGATGCATATCAGAATAAAATGCATTAAAACAGACAGGAATGCAGCAAAACAATCCAGTATGGAATGTTACTAGCATGACGGATTTATCTCTTTCAGACACTCATTGAGTTCTGCTATCGAGAAAAATGCGAAAATCTGCATGTGTATTAGCCGATACTGGTAAAATATTCTCCAAACTTTTTTGCTAGCCTAATTCTCGAACGTTAGCATAAAGACTAATCTAGCAAGCCCTGGCAAACCATTCCTGTAACGATAACAGAGTTCGATTTCGTTCATATTGGCCAGAATAATGTGACTGCAGTGCGCGCAGCGCTTTATTAGTAACTTGCTATATTCGTATAAAACGTTTTGGTGCTGTACGCGTGGTGTTTCGCTGTAAAAACTCTGGAGTTGCTCAAAGTTATTCAACTAACTTCAAACTTTTGCCACCGCTTGCGAGATCGTACAGTCACGTTGGAGAAGCGAGCGCTCACCACAACTGGTGTGCCGGTGTCCGGCGCCTCTTTCGACTAGAACACCGCACCGCTCCGCTGCTGCCGCGGTTTTCGGCTCCGTCGCCGCCGCGCCGTAGAGGCCGGCCGGCTGTGAGAATGTGGCCTAAGAAGTACTAGAACCAAAATGGAATGCATGCACACTTAGTGTAGCAGTAAGACACAACAGCCTAACAGCCATATGTTAGCGTTCGAAGATGCACCATCATGAGCACACCTCAAGTGGTACACTTTACGAAGCTGAATCACGTTAAGAAAGCGCTTCTTCATCATCATCAGCCGGACTACACCCACTGCAGGACAAATGCCTCTGCCATGTCTCTCCAATTAACCCGGTCCTTTGCCAGCTGCGCCCACACTATGCCTGTGAACTTCTTAATCTCATCCGCCCACTTAACCTTCTGCCGGCCCCTGCTGCGCTTGCCTTCTCTTGGAATCCACTCCGTTACCCTTAAGGACCAGCGGTTGTCTTGCCTTCGCATCACATGCTCTGCCCAAGCCCATTTCTTCCTCTTGATTTCAACTAGGATGTCATTAGCACGAGTTTGTTTTCTCACCCACACTGCCCGATTCCGGTCTCTTAGCGTTACATCTATCATGTTCCATTCCATGGCTTGCTGCGTTGTCCGTAAACTTAAGCTGAACCCTTTTCGTCAGCCTCTACTTTTCTGCCCCGTAGGTGAGTACCGGCACGATACAGCTGTTGTACACTATTCATGATCTGAGAGAACCTGCCATATGCACTCCACCCCTTCTTTTCCTTCTAGTTATTTCCGTCTCATGGTCCAGATCAGGTGTCACTACCTGTCCTAAGTAGACGTATTCCTTTACCACTTCTAGCACCTCGGTTCCAATTGTGAACTGCTGTTCTCTTGCTAGGTTATTGAACATTACTTTGGTTTTCTGCATGTTCATTTTTAGACCCACTGTTTTTCTTTGCCTGTGCAAATCATTCATCATGCTTTGCAATTCATCTCGTGACAAAGCAAGGCAATGTCATCAGCGAATCGCAGATTATTTAGGTATTCTCCATTAACTTTTATCCCCAACTGTTCCCAATTCAGGCCTCGGAATACCGCCTGTAAACAGGCGGTGGGTAGCATTGACGAGATCGGATCTCATTGCCTGACGTCCTTTCTTATTGGAATTTTATTGCTGAGTTTATAAAGGACTATGGTAGCTGTGCAGTTGCTATAGATATCTTCCGGTATTTTCAAATAAGGCTCTTCTACACCCTCATTACGCAATGCCTGCATTACTACTGATGTTTCCTCTGAGTCAAATGCTTTCTCATAATCAATGAAGGGTATATATAGGGGTTGGTTATATTCTGCGCATTTCTCTATCAACTGATTGATAATGTGAGTATGGTCTATTGTGGAATATCCTTTACGAAAGCCTGCCTGGCCATTTGGTTAATTGAGGTCTAAGTTTGCCCTGACTCTATTAGCGATTACCTTAGTAAATACCTTGTAGGCAATGGATGGTAAGCTGGACAGTCTGTAGTTTTTCAGGTCCTTGACTTCTCCTTTCTTAGGAATTAAGATAATGTTAGCGTTCCTCCAAGATTCTGGTACAATTGAGGTCATAAGACACTGCGTGTACAGGATGGCTGGATTTTATAGCACCATCTCTCCTCCGTCCTTCAACAGATCTGCTGTTACCCGATCCTCATCAGCCGCTTTCTCCCTTTGCATTGTTCCCTAAGGCTTCCTTTACTTCCTCTTTAGTTAATTGCTGGATTACCTATTGCTGTGCGCTAGCAGACAAGGCAAAGGAAATGAGGGGCTCGTTTGACAAACTTATGAAGGGAGCCAACAGTCACCGAAACCTATTTGCACAGGGGAATGTTTAATTTTATTAATGTGTTGTGCTAATCAGTTGGATAATAATGCTAGGAATAATCTACCGCATTAAGAAAATTACTTATAAAGCAGCAGAAAAAAAACCATGTCGCCGGTGGGATCCGAACCCACAACCTCCGAATACCGCGTCCGGTGCTCTACCAACTGCGCTACGGCGACGGCTGTCCAATCTGCTGCTCTCGTGGGTATTTATGTTTATAGGGTGAAAGCGTACCTCGAGAGTGTGTGCATATATATATATATATATATATATATATATATATATATATATATATATATATATATATATAATGAATTCAGTAAATTCAAAATGGATAGAATCGACCATGTTCTAAAGAAAGGAGGTAGCATAAGAGTGGTGAAGAGGAAACTAGGCACTAGGCACAGATAAAAACCAGATATATGTGCTAAGGGACAAAGAGGGCAATGTCATAGCAATATGGATAAGACAGTTGGATTAGCCAAACAGTTGTGTAGAACTCTTCGGCCAATTTAACTATATTATCCATATTGCTAATCACATTGCCCTCCATTCTCTTAGCGCATACATCTGGTTTTTACCTCTGCCTAGTTTCCTCTTCATCACTTTTATGCTACCTCCGTTCTTTAGAGCATGCTCGATTCTCTCCATATTGAAATTCTATATTTCGGCTACCCTCCTCCTCTCTTGCGCTTATTAACGTCGATAGCTCTGCTAGTATTGTTCTGTATGTATGGTTAGACGCTCTCATGCTTTGGCCTTTCTTAATTAGATCTTTCGTCTCCTGAGATAGCTTGCCGGCATCCTGTCGAACCGTCCTACAACCTACTTCTACTGCGCACTCCGTAATGTTAGATTTCAAATTATCGTTCATTGTATGAGCATTAAGATCGTCTTCCTCAGTTAAGGCTGAATATCTGTTGTGCAGCGATATATTGAATTCCTCTATTTCCCCTCATACCGCTAACTTGTTATTAGACTTCCCCACTAGTTTCTTTCGTTTCCTCTTCAAATCTAGGCTAACTATAGAGGCCTTACCGTTCTGTGGTCGCTCCAGTGCACCTATCCCAGAACCTCCACATCCTGCATGCCAGGGTGAGCACATAGTATGAAGTCTTTTTTCATTTTTAGTCTCACCATTGGGGCTCTTCCACGTCCAAATCCTGTTCTCTCATTTGCGGAAGAAGGTATTCATGATTCGTAAATTATTTCTATTTGCGAACTCAATTAACTCTCCCCTGCTATTCCTAGAGCCTATCCCATAGTCGCCTACCGCCTGGTCGCCAGCCTGCTTCATGTCTACCTTTTACAGTTGACTGTGATTTTACTTTGTACATTGCCAATTCCACTTCTTCATAGAAGCTTTCAACGATATAGAAGCCCGTTTTCGATGAGAGTGGCCTCTTTGTCGCGTGAATGCCGCAGTCATATCGACTCAGGTCAGCTTCAGTTTTGGTTTTTGGTGTGAGTAAAGTCAGGTAAACTAAAGATGCTTGAATGGTAGTTTACTTGATCTTTTTAAATCTCATAGCCTGATGGGATATGCAATCTTTCTTTAAAAGATTATCTCCAGTTCCGAAAGACAGTCGATCATGAGTGGCAGACTAGCACACTTATATGCACTGCTGCTCTGGCCAGTTTAGGTTTTGAAACAAATGTAATCAAGACATGTCAGAGTATCGAGAGCAGTGTGGATGCCATAATGTGTGTCACATATTATGCCCATTTCTAAAAATTTTTGAGCTAGCTCAGCCCATGAAATATTTTTGTCAGATTTGTGAATTTCCTTTTTTTATCACTCAATATTTCTTTTGTTCTGTTTTTTGCAGGCGCCACCCGCAAAGAGGGCCCGCAAGAAGGTGTAATTGGAAGTGCTCTCTACGGTTCCTTCTCCGTGCATTTCTCACATTAGTCAGCTTTGTGTGTCAATGAACCTAACAGCTGCCATCCTGTTTATTTTGCAATAAATGTGATGACTTAAGTATGCTTCATTCAAAGTTGAAACAAACGCTTCCTTGTGGTCATTTGTGCTTGAATATTGTTTTCCATGGCAAGCACCAGCTGCTGCCTTATACTGGCAAGCAGCGAGTGAATATCAGTGCAAGTCTGAGGCTAGACCCTAACCACAATATTCACAACAAGCCGGCCTTGCCTTTACCTTTCCTCAACTCGAAAGGAGACTTCCGTAACGGTTACAGAAAGTAAAAGATAAGGGAGAAATCAGCTGCACAGAGACCGGCTTCGTGCAGCCAGTGCCAGCGCGTCGCGAGCCGAGGCAGCGCAGCACTGATGATGGCGAGAGCACCCTATAGATGGATGAGTGGGTGGAAGGAAGGAAACGGGGTGGTGCCAGTTGCCACCATGCTTCGCTTTTTTGTTTTTATTTAACTGTGTTATAAATTGGTCTTAAAATTCGCCATTTTCATTAAATACGTTTTCAGTCCTATGCTTCAAACCTTATTTCACCTCTCTGGTTTTGAGCCACCAACATTCGACTCGCTTTTTGCTAACTTCCACCGCAGATTGTATAGTGCCTAGAATATACTGGCTAGTGTGCCGAGCGCCAGCGCTGCGCAACGGGAGCAGGTGGCACCGTTTGCAATGAAAGCCCACCGATGGCGGCAGGGGGCGCTGCTTGTCGGGAGGGTGCTGCCGCAGCAGACGACGCGGTTTTCTCGCTTCGGAAGGCAGCGACCTGGTCTTGTGCGTGCGCGATTAACCTGCTTGTGCACGAAATTTTGTTGACTGAGGTGCAGTGTATGTTGTCCTGTGTGGCTCCTTGCACATGAAAGTCGACGCATCCGCTCCTCCGAGCAGTTCTGTGGTGATTTCGTCGGTTTTGTGCGCGCGTTCTGTGCGTGCGTGTATCCGTTCTGCGTGCTTTCACCGTGTATTCAAATCATGCACTGAGCTCTCGATTGTTTTTTTCCCGTGTCCACCACTAAACAAGCTACATGTCACTGCACAAAAAATGTCAAAGCCAAAGCGACAGTGCAAAGAGAAGACTTGCTTTGCGCCAATGTGTAAAAGCGGTTACCGCTCGAACAAGGAACGTGTTTCCATGTTTACTGCACCATCTGATGCTATGCGGCTTGCAGAATGGGAAAGAAACATCAAAAGAGAGGACAGAAGGCTGACGCCAGCTGCTTTGGTTTGCGAGAAACATTTTGAGAGCAGTTGTATCGAGCGCACATTCAGTGTCAGCGTAAATGGTGTTACCAGCGAGCTTCCCCTGAAACCCGACGCCGTGCCTTCGATATTCACGCATTACCCAGAACACATTCTGCCTAAAGTGTCAGCTAAAAGAAAAACTAGAAATCTGGGCCAGCAAGAGCCTCCAGCAAAGCGTCACAGGCGTGCTGCGTCGGAAGCCTCCGAGTTGTGCTCAGGCATTGATAATGCTGAATCGGTGAGCATGGAAGCATCTGACACCAACAGCGGAGCTGCAGTAACTGAAAAGTGCACCACCCCACGCTGTGTTTCTGCAGAAGGAAGCGCTGGCGAAGCGCAAAATGCTGGTGACGAACGACCACGAACAACCAACGATCGTCTCCATCCATTCTCCAACGTCGCTATTCCAGTGACATGGATGAAAGTGCCATCCGTGACAGTCGATTCATTAGCGTACGCCTATTGTGAGGCTGAAAAAAATAACTTCGCTAACCTCTTCAGTGAAAATATGGTAGCATTTGCAAAGCCATTACTTGATGGACAATCAGTGGTAGCCACGGTTTACTTCAGGGGAAGGGAAAAGTCAAAACACATCGTCACAACTTGCGAAGAGGCCGAAACTTTGATCAAGGAAGTTGCCTTGACAAATCTTTGTGATGGATGCGGCATAAAGCCGGCCTCAGGAAAGCACGCCTTCTACAAAGGCATGATTTTTTCTGAGAAGTGTTCATTATCTGTGAGGTCTGAAGGTGAATCCTGCGCTTTCTGCAAGTACCAAAGGATTCTGGCTCAAAACCAAGCGTGCAGAAAAAAGCAAAGCACAAGTGAAATTGCCAGAAAATCTGATGAAAAGAAACAGTGCAGGAACATTTCTCGAAGCCTGTCAAGAACCAAGAAAAGATTGGCAAATGCAAGGATACAGGTGGCTCACATGAAAGAGCGAAATGAGGCTCTTAGTGAAGAGAAATTTAACAGCAAAATTAAATCTCTTCCCTCAAAGCAGCAGCTGGTTGTAAAGAGTTGTTTCCTTGCTGCAAGGCGAAAATCACACAAGGGAATGCGATACGATGATGAGTGGATATTAGAATGTATGCTGATGAGGATGCGAAGCCCGAAGTTGTATGAACATCTCCGCAGACAGTCTATTATGGTTCTGCCAGGGCGAACTTGCCTGAAAAAGTACCTACAGCGCTTCAAGGGTGGCTTTGGCCTCAGTACAAAGGTCTTCGATGCCCTAAATGAAAAAAACAAAGGCCATGGATGCTTACAGTCGTCACGGTGGCCTCGTCATTGACGAAATAAAGCTTTCGGAGCACCTAAAGGTGAAATCAGCTGGTGAGTATAGCTGCAATGTATTCTTGGACCGTTCTGTGTATACGGTAAAAGCTCTTTGATTCAAACCCCGCAATGCGAAAATCCGCATAATTCGAACTGCCGGCGCGGTCCCGGCCAACGCTATGCAAGTCTATGGCGTTGCACGCTCGCTGTTTCGGAAGCTACGGGTCTCGCACCGGTTAATTCGAACGGGCTCCCAAAGGAGGTTGTGTACATACAGGTATCGGCTCGGCAAGCGGTCGTCCAAATAGCCCCTCTCAAAGTTGAATTCTGTGCTGCAGAATCACTCGCGCACCTCTGACTTGCGCTGAACGGCAGGCGCGATGGCGGACCGACGGCCTCATCTACAAGAGCGGACACACTGATAGTTTCGATTTTGCTTTTCTGAAACGTACGCCCAACCGCACTAGCCAGCCAGCCAAACCCAGCTACGCGCCGTTTATAGCGTTGGTTGGCTGTTTCGCTAATCTTCCCTATCCACATTTTTTTCTTGCCGCTTCGGAGCTGCTGAGCAATGCCGTATTCATCGCCCGTGAATCGTCCGCGCTTGCGGCGTGCGATGCACTAGCGGCAGAGCTCCACCGCTAAAAATAGTGATTGTTGCGCCGTCCTCATCTAAAATAACAAGCAACTACTGCCAAGTCTTTCACCAAATAAATTTACCACGATGCAAGCGCTTCTTGTCAGTTTTTTTTTTCGGGGTCATTCGATAGTTCGAACTTAATTTCAGACTATGCGAACATTTTTTCCGGTCCATTGAAGCACGAATCAGCGAGCTTTTACAGTATGAGAAAAATACGATGTTCTGCTAAGCACTACAATATTGCTCGAGCCGTGCAGTGCTCTGGTAATATTCGATCGTCAAGTCTTTTAGCACGTGTTTCTTTTTATGCTGGTTTAGCGCCTTTGCCATATTCTGATCTGTGTTGAGAGATGTCTGCGCATAAAACAAGGTGTTTTTCCTGTGCTTTTTTTTACAATTCAGGTGATATTGAAGGCTTTGTTGACCTCGAAGGTCATACACCTGCTGACCAGAAGAATGTGCTGGCAGACCATGGGATGATTGTGCTGTTTCAGCCATTTACTGGTAAACTTTTTTTTCTCTTGGTTACAGTTCGCAACTTTATACATAAAACGCACGTACATTTGTGAGAGATTACCTTTCCGCAGGAAAATGGACGCAAATCCTTGGTGTTTTTGCCTCAAAGGGCAATGTGAAGGCCCCAACACTGGCGAAAATCATTTTGGAAACCACAGTCCTTGCGGAAAAGGCTGGTCTGTTCGTGGATTGCATAACATGCGACGGCGCCAGCTGGAACAGGAGCATGTGGCGGCTGTTTGGAATACAGGGTAAGGCTGTAATTTCACGCAAAATGCAAGATTGTTTTCAGTGTGCATGGTGCTAGTGCAGATTTCATGTTTCTAATGTTTAAATATTGTGATGAAGAAACTGATCACAAGTTGTTTTTGTTTTTTTCAAAGGTTCTCCAAGCCACGTTCGGAGCAGCACCAAACACCCAGTGGATCCTAAAAGGCAGCTCTATTTTTTGTCAGATTTTCCACACCTTTTGAAGAATGTGAGAAATGAATTTGTTGGAAAAGGATACCTGACAGCAGCTGGGCATGTTCACATTGGTATTGTACTAGCAGCCTTCGAAGCGGATCGAGAAAATGTTACACTGAAAGTTATGCCAAGCCTGACAAATGCACACCTTAAGCCAAACTGCTTTGAAAAAATGAAAGTGGACATCGCATTTCAGCTCTTCAGCGACCAGGTCATCAAAGGACTTTTCATTTATAGAGAACACATTGAAGCCTCACATAGGACCGTGCAGCCGACAGTAGATTTCGTAAAAGAAATTAATCGCCTGATTCGTGTTATGACATCGCGAACAAGCGAGAAGGCACTCAAGCCTGACAGTCCAAATGTGCAATTTCTGAAAGGCTTCCTAGAGTATCTGCAGGAATGGGAGCAAACTGCAAAACCAGCTGGGGGTGGTTTTCTTACAGAAAGCACGTCTGCTGGGCTAAGGGTTACCATCAAGAGTACACTTGGCTTGTTGTCCTACCTGACGTCGACTGTGGGTTTCAAGTATCTTTTAACATCCAGATTAAGCCAGGATAAGCTTGAAAACCTTTTTGGTATAATTAGACAGTCGTCTGGCTGTAACGACCATCCGACAGTGTCACAGTTTCTGATGACTGTGAATTTACTCGCATTCTACAACCTGGCAAAGCCACCTAGAGGAGTGAACTGCACCCCAGACGTAATCAAAGCACTGCTGAGCCCAAAGGAGGTGTGTGAAACTACGAGTAAGTTCCTTTCAGACAAAATAGATGACCTTCTTGACCACGGAAACGTCAGTGAAGCTGAAGATGTAGTTCAAGCTGTCGTGTCTAGCAGTGACCATGCATCGTGCATAGAGAAGAGCCACAGTGCTTTGATCTACTACACTACAGGCTACGTGGCAAGAAAGATCATTGCTAAGAACTGTTGTCCACAGTGTGCAGGCTGCCTATGTGTAAGCAAAGCTGAAGCAAGTGCCGACGCCGCTTCGTACTTTACTAGCCATTTTGACAATGGGGGCCTAGTGTACCCCAGCCAGAGCTTGTCAACTGCTGTAAAGGCCATGGAAGATGTCTTTACTGTGTTTTTAGTAAAAACAAGCTCCATGAAATGAGTTTAGTTGAATTTTCGAGTCAGCTACAGACACTGTCATTTCCTCAACTTGGCTGCTCAGAGCATGAAAAGGCAGTTTTATCTACCGTTAAGTTTTATGTTCTCTTAAGGTTTCGTTTTTTTGTCAAGGGCCTCAACAATGAGAGGGAAGCGCAAAGGCAGCGGCATAAGTTTCTAAAACTGCGTCGCTGCGAATAAATGCTTCTCATGTGCACATATGGGCCCTGCTTGCTGTACTTCTGTAACATGTCCGCGATTGATATTGCACGCGAATAAAAACGAGTGTTGCACGACTGTGTTTCCTGCGTTATTCACATTGCATGTGTTTACTCGTTCGCAAATGTAGTACGTACACAGCGAGAACACCTAAATATAATCCAATAAAATTAACCGAAGCGTTTCGCCTACTTTATTAGAGAAAATATTACCGAAAAAGTACTTCATATATATATATATATATATATATATATATATATATATATATATATATATATATATATATATATATATATATATATATAAATAAAAGATATCTATGTACAGCACAAGTTTCGTGTTTCGAAACACGAAGTTGTGCTGAATTTCACAGCAGCTTTCGCGCAAGCGACAAGTGCTAAATGTGCAGCTCCTCGACAGAGACTCAAAACAAACCCTGAAACCTATAGTAAGCTGCCTCCATGACAGCTTTGGTCGATTACAGCTGAACGAAAGCAAAAATGCACTAGTCCTCTTGCCGATGTTGCGAGAGCGTTGCGGCTCGGCGGCACCCTCACGACTTGCAGCGCTCCATGCGGCGGCCGTCGGCATTCATCGCTCGCGGTGCCACCAGGAAGGCCACGGTCGGCACACTAGCCAGTATATTCTAGGCACTATAACCATTGTTATCTAAATCCTAGGGCCTCAGGGAGGGTGGCTGTGCCTGCATCGACATCCGGATGGATATTATCACATTCAAGTATGAGGTGTTCAACTGTTTCTACAGACTTACCACACATAGCCGATGTTAAAATTAAATTTTAGATTAAATCTAATTTTATTTTGGAGCTTCACGTTCCAAGGCACCCTGATGTAGCTCTTTGAAAAGGCCTATAGTATACGCTTCCCCAGCTAGCATATACAGCCCCGACCTCTCTCCCTGTAACTTCTTCCAGCTTCTGGCATTGAAAGTACACCGTTGAAGACGTGCAAATGGTCTCAGCGAAGGTGCTCAACGAGATTCCATTGGACTTCCAAGACTCCTACAAACAGTAGGAATCTCGTTGGGCTGGCTGTGTCGATGCCGAAGGTCAGTATTTTGACGCTTATACTAGGGAAACTAAACGATTTTCTCAAAGTGTGTACCATATACTCAGTCTCCTTGCTTTCAGGGCAGACCCTGCATGAGAGCCTCTTCTAGGTTGCGAATATGATCCATTGGGAAATTTTCGTGCCTCTAGTAATGTGCCACTGACAGGGAAACCTTGTGTGACCATGCCTTGAACATCATTTGTGGGTTAATATCCCAGTGCTATGAGCCGCGGAACGTCACTAATAGACGCCTTATCTCCAAGCACACGATTAAAAAAATGCCGTGCGACGGCGATGACCTCAAGTCGTGGTTGCCCAAGGTCTAGCCGCATTCCGAGCTTAGAATACGAGACGAGCGATGAAGAGAAAGCCGAACGCGCATTCGTGACGTTGGAGGTGATCAAGGAAAAGATTCCCGATGCTCGGAAGGCGACTGACCGCAAACAACATGAATGCAATTAAGAAGCGACGTTCCCGGCAAGGGCACTGGCGTGTCTGTCAGCTGTAAACAGCAACCAATGAGGTCCATCCCAACGTTTATAGATACTTTTTTTAGTTCCCAAACTCCGCCGCTGAAAGCGGGCGCTGCTTGTACCCGGGCGGTGAGAGGGCGCTACAATCGAGGTTTGCGCGGTCGCCGGCGCTAGCGCGGCCCCTCTCCCGCCGTTACTACTTAGCCCGTGCACGCGTTTGTCGTTGCCTTTTTTTTGTTCATTTGTGTTCCTGTGCGCTCTGCGAACACGTGGTGCCCATCGTGCACTCAGAACAACAAACGCTGCTGGCCGTGAAGCAGCTTTCGAGCGCGACGATGCCAACTTGCTTCGTGCCCGGCTGTACTAGCGGGTACAAGAGCAACCAGGAGACTTTTTTGCCCCGCCATCCGATCCGGAGCTTCTCGGAAGGTGGGTATTCCGCGTGCAGACAAAGTGCTCAGCAAGACTTGCAAGGTGTGTGACGCGGCAGATGACATTGTGCAGACTTACAAGCATGTCATTGACGGTCAGATTGTCGAGATGGGGTGTTGGGCACTGAAGCCTGATGCAGTTCCGTGCCAATTCCCGAATGTTCCGAGCTATTTATCGAGAAATCGCAAGAGACGGCGGTCGCCAAAAAAAAAAGACCCAGCGTACCTATCAATGCGGCCCCTGCTAATGCCACATTTGCGGAGTCCCACCTAGAAATTCCTGAAGCATTGTCTGATCCCGTGCAAGGCATTGATTTCGTACAGATTGTGGAAAAGAGCTCGTCGATACAGCTTCCGAGAAACTGGAGAATGGCGGCCCTTGAGGAGGAGGCGGGAAAATACAAAGAGGTTGTCTTTTATGACGCCGGGATGAAGGAAGGCGTTTATACCATCCTGAAAAGTGTCGTATTTCGTGAGGACCTGACCTACGTTGTCCAAGCAAATGGAAGGTTGTTGTACAAGTGGGATGCGGACATTCAGGTTTTTTCTTTGAAAGATATAGAGGCAATTTTGCAGATCGTGCACACAAAGCAATTTTGCCGTGGTTGCTCTGACTTCGATGTCGCCAGCTGCAGGAGCGTGGCCCAAAATGCTAGAAGTACGCTCTACCATAAAGACTGCACTGTTTTGACAAGTGCAGACAAAGAAGTGTGTGCTATGTGCACCAGCTTGGCAAAATGTTTGAAGCGGAGGGCAACATCGACACGACCGAAGAAAAAGGTGCCTGTGGCAGCAAGTGTGCTGAGAAAGCGGCTAATCCGTGCCACTGCAGCACGAGAACGAAAAAAGCAAGAAGTGAAGCGGCTCAGTGAGAAGCTGAAGAATGCGTTGACAATAACCCTGGATGAAATCACCCAAGATTTGCCTGAGGTACAAAAAATGGCCCTCCGAGCAGCTGCAATGCAGCAGGCAGCAAAATCGCCCCGTGGTCATAGATACACAGCCGACTGGCTTATGGTCTGCTTACTTCTGCGGCTAACAAGCCCGAAGGGCTACAAGGCCCTTTCTAGTATGAAAGTTCTTCCCCTTCCAAGTACATGTCGCCTCGTGCAGCTGCTGAGGGGTCTGCCGTGTGAGTACGGTTTAAACAAATTTGCCCTCGAAAGCATTCAGCTTCAAATGACAGGAAAGCCAGAACATCAAACCTATGGCTGTATAATAATTGATGAGGTGAAGTTGCGGGAAACAATGGAATTTAACAGAACATCTTGCAAATTTGATGGATTTATCGACTATGGTGATGTTGCCAAAGCGAATTCTGAACAACTAGCAGACCATGCTTTAGTTATAATGTTCAATCCCATGTTCGATTCGTGGGTTCAGCCCATTGCAAGCTATGCCACAAAGGGAGCAGCACCAGGCTGGGTGCTGGCAAAAATAGTAGTAAACTCTGTTCTGCAGCTTCACCAGCATGGCGCCCAAGTCTTGGCTGTAATCAGTGATGGTGCTGGAAACAATAAGTCAATGTGGAAGCACCTTGGGGTCAGCGGAAAGCTTGGCGAGGCCCAATGCAGGATGGAACACCCATGCCTCCCTGACGGTGCATTTTTTGCATTTCATATGCGACATGCCGCACATAATCAAGTGTGTCCGAAATAATTTGATGAAGCACAAGTATGGAGAGGTAAGTTATTATAACCACGCGTTCTTATTATGTGGAGAATTGTTTCTTTTGAATGAGCATGTGTGCCTTGCTTTTATTCCCTTCAAACGTGGCAATTTTATTGCAGATCGGGGACCATCGAGTGAACTACCATCACTACGAGCGGCTTTATGAGGAGGAAAAAAAGGCTGAGATTAAAGTGGTGCCAAAACTGACAGAGTATCACGTCAAGCCGCAGAGGCTTCAGACCATGAATGTTCGCCTGGCAACACAAGTACGATATTTCAGATGCCTTTCCCTGCCAACATGTTATTACTCTTTCCAGATTAAATACTGCGTATGCACGCTCCTACCACAGACAGTTCATATTTCCAGTGTGGGCAACGTTTATTGATTGGCAAACAATATGTTAAGCTTCTATATTCTGAAGCTTGCTGACTTGTAACTGTAGTAAAACCAGGAAACTGTTTTTCAGCTTTTCAGCCGCAGTGTGGCGACGGGGTTAAAGGTCTACCGGCAGCTAAAAGTACCTGGCTTTGCCGACAGCGCAGAGACTGAAAAAGTTACTTTGCTGCTAAATGATCTTTTTGATATCCTGAATGCCAAGATTCCTCAAGCTGGAATAAGAAAAGGCTCTCCTAAAATTAAGGTAATCAGTTTCTGTGTACTCAGTTTAAAAAAATCAATCAGAAATCTCTTAATGTGGGAAGAAAAAAAATCATTTTTAGTATATTGCACCATTTCTGTTGTAGTTTAATATATTTATTTATTTTTCATCTACACACATTTTTTTCAGTTTTTGGAGGAATTCCTCGACATAATGAACCGGACGGAAGCAAGAGGAAATATCAAACTCATTGCATCAAATCAAACCGTTGAGTCCCTGCGGGTGACATTGATGTCAGTGCTATCTATTACAGACTTCCTGCACAACAAGGGCGTCAGCTATATTCTCACAGCGAAGTTAAACCAAGACCCGCTTGAGGTAATTAGACTGGCACGTTGAATAAGCCTAGAAATGCTCATATATAATGTTTTTTTTTTATTCCAGAGATTCTTTGGCCTAGTGAGGTCATTTGGAGGTGACGAAGACCACCCTACAGTGACCAAGTTTAGCCAATTATTTAGGCTGCTTTCTCTTTACACACCTGTTGAAGTAGCTGTAGCCTTGTTTAAATGAGCCCGACAGCGGCGGGTCGAGTAGGGCCGCGCCAGATGTCGGGCTGACCACCCGATTCCTGGTAGTCTCTACGCCAGTCATGGCGCAGTGGTGCTGAGGTTAAGGGATGCGCCTCTGCCCTCCGGTGGCACGTGCTGCCACCAGTGAGGCTTGTGTGCTGCAGGTTGCTCTTCCTGAGCAAACTCTCGCGACTAGTCATTAATTTAGCTGCCCCGGTGCGCAGTCTACTCACATTAAGGAGGGAATATTGTGATGAACCACTAGATTACGTTGGCATAGGTGGCCCACCTGCCTCCTAGGTTGCTCTGTGGGGATTTTTCGCGGATTTTTCGCACACGGTCAACGCCGACGACGACACTGAATTTTCTGCGACAGGAGCTCCTTAACTTTATAGTGCTAACACGGTTTCCGCCGCAACCGTCGCCTCGAAGAGAACCTCCTCGTATTGACTCGGGGCATCGGGGTGGCCCGCCAAGAATCTCGACGTCCCCTGGGGTGCATACGACACTGGCACACGAGGCGATCCTGCGTTGTATGGCAGAGGCAGATATGCCACGGCAGTGGATAGACCTCTTGTGCCGCCTCTGTACCGACAACACCGTGGCGACATGCCTTGGCAGCGCATCCTCTGAGCCAATGACAATGCGCAGACGGATACAGGGGTGTCCGATGTCGCCACTCGAGCTGGGTCTGGGCTTCACGTTGCATTTCACAAAATCGCCTGTTACTGGCGGACCTACTGCGCATAAGCATTGTAAACGCGTGCACGGTGCTTCACCTAAGACCTTACACAATTTTTAAAAACAGGCCTTTTAAGTTAAAAGAGCCCCCCCCCCCCCTTTTTTTGGCATAGCATTGTCAGCGGTATAGTGCATGCAGTCTGCATCACCCTTGTGTGTAGAGTGTTCGAGCAGTGCATGCCAGGCAATAAAAACTAAATTTCACAGCAGCCTATTATTTCCGGGTAAAGTGGTGGCACCCAAGTTGCTTACACGCCGCTGTGGCTCCGCTTCTTAACAATGATTGCCTCCGTAACCAAGCAGGTGCGACCAGGTGTCACTTTTTGTGCAGGGGAGTACGTCACTCAAGCGCCCTAGAAAGGGGTGACGCAGATTTACATCAGAATAACCTAAGACGGGGTAACTCGTACACTGGTTAACTAATTAGTAAACTTTTAAACTGTTACTGTTAGGCTCCTTAGTTATTGACAGGCGTGTAGCCCACCGCAAGTAATATCCATATCAGTTTTTAGAATTTAGAACACGCGGTTACCCTCGCCCCTGTGGTCGAATTATTAATTGGTTCTTGGGAAAAGGAAATGGCGCAGTATCTGTCTCATATATCTTTGGACACCTGAACCGCGCCGTAAGGGAAGGGATAAAGGAGGGAGTGAAAGAAAGGAAGAATAGGTGCCGTAGTGGAGGGCTCCGGAATAATTTCGACCACCTGGGGATCTTTAACGTGCACTGACATCGCACAGCACACGGGCGCCTTAGCGTTTTTCCTCCATAAAAACGCAGCCGCCGCGGTCGGGTTCGAACCCGGGAACTCCGGATCAGTAGTCGAGCGCCCTAACCACTGAGCCACCGCGGCGGGTCCTGTGGTCGAACAAATTGGTTTTTCGGTTCTCGAGGAAGGAAATGGCGCAGTATCTCTCTCACACATCGGCGGACACGTGAACCGCCCCGCAATGGAAGGCATAAAGGAGGTACTGAGAGAAGAAGAGAGAAAGAGGTGCCGTAGTGGAGGGCTCCTGAATAATTTCGACCACCTGGGGAACTTTAACGTGCACTGACGTCGCACAGCACACGTGCGCTTTTGCGTTTCGCCTGCATCGAAATCCGGCCGTTGCGGTCGGGATCGAACCCATGTTCTCCGACTCAGTAGCCTAGCGCCCTAACCACTGAGCCACCGCAGCTAATTTTGGCTATTTCTGCAAGTTACGTGCACTGGAGGGGTTGCTTTGCCTGCGCGCTTCTCGACAGCGCATGTATTTTGGCGCAATGTGGCTAAAATGTGTTGGACCACAGCGCCGAGGGTGACCGCGTTTTCTAAATTCAAAAATGATATGTATATGTACGGCTCTCAATAATTAGGGAGCCTGACAGTAATAGTTATTCAGTATTGGTTAAACAGCCTCGTAGTTAGCCCGTCTTAGCTGTGCGTATTCTGATGAACTGCACCGCTTACAATGCTAGGCAGAAAAAAACGCTCTTCTAACTCAAAAAGCTTATTTTTAAAAATTTGCCTAAAACCTTAGAATAAACACCCTGTATATATATGCATGTTGTGTTGGACAATTCACATAATGTACTAGGGGCAACGCAACGTGCGTAGATTATCCACTGAGAGCTTCCCGCATTTTGGGCCTTCTCGAGGACCTCGATATCGACGATGGTATCTATGGCCTGAGCAGCGATCACAATCGCCTCCGATTAGTCTTCACCAGCCGTAAGCATCGCCTTTTGAGGAAGCAACACAGCAAGGTAAGTGTGGGCTGCACCTTCCAACTCGAGCAATGGAGGCCATCGCTGCACAGTGTGAGGCAAGCAGCGCTCGATATGAAACCCAAACTTGCGAGGATTACGGGGAAGTTTTGCGCTCTATCCTCCTACCATATGGTAAAGAACAAGGAGGGACCTGCTAGGTGGAACCCATGGTGGGACAAGGAGGTGGCCGAGGAGTGGCGATCGAGCGCTTCGAGCGGCAAACCCCCAGCATAGGAGAACCATTGAGGGCGTGGACAGAGGAACAAGAAAATACGTGGCGACGATGCGTCCATTCGGAGCGGAAAATGTAGATGCTAGTGCAGGCGAAAATTGCAGAGGCTGACAGGCGGTTTATGCGCAGCCTGAAGGAAGATGAAAAATATGCGGCAATGAAGTTATTATGCTACGTGAGATCCTTCTATAGAAGGGACGAAACTGTGACATAGATATCCTAGGTAAGAACTGGACAGCTCGTGTGTCAGACCTGAAAGACTACGTCACGGCTCACATCAAGGAAGTGAGTCTACCAAGGCATGCCATATCAGCTTCTTCTGTGCCCCCCCCCCCCCCCCCCCAGGTAGAAATGTTCGCCCGAACATGCCTCTCTTCTGAATACACCGGAACCGAAGTGGGAGCTAACCCTCGCCGCACTCGGCCGCACTATTGACCGTCTCCGGAAGCGTTCGGCAAATGGACTGGACGGCATTCCGAGTTCCTTGGTGAATAACTTCGGCCCGAGTCGAGAGCCCAGCTTGCCGGCATATCCACGAACATCCTCAGTGGTACAGCTGACATACACGGGGTTGGCAACGGGGTAGGGTGACGTTCATCCCCAAGCGTGGTGGCAGGGTGAGGTACTCCAAGATTACCGTCCGCTCACGGTCATTAGTCTCACCGCATATTCACGCAAGTGATTAAATATTGGCTAAGTGGCTGAACGGCGCCTAACAGAAATCCAAAGTCGGTTCCGCTGCGACTGGCGCATTGAGGAAAGCCTTTTCGTCCACACACGCTGTGCTGAAATCGCGCGAAGGAAGGTCACAAGCTGCAATGTTGCTTCTTAGAAGTAGACAAGCATGTGACAACGTGCAACACGCCACCTTTTTTTTATCGCCTGTCGACTCTGGGGGTACTGCCAACCCTACTCTCGAGACTCTACCAGGCGTCCGTACGATGAAAACATGGTCGTCGCATATTTTGGAGACGTACAAACCAAGCAGATTCGGATGCACAAGGGACTTAGGGCAGCCCTCTCTCACCTCCTGTAGGTGGCATACCTAGAACAGAAACTCCTAGCCGACGCGTGGGTTCGGTTTGAAGTACACCATGAGCGGGCTCGACGAAAAGCGCCTACTCCCAGCTTTGGCCTTTGCGGACGGCATGGCGTTGATGGCTGAGGACACTCACGACCTACAGGGCTTGTTGGACATCTGCTGCACGGATATCACCGCTCTGGGGCTATGTTTCAACACCTGGAAAACAATTGTTGGGCAACTGGCCGGCACCAGAGATGTCACGACTCTGACGCTGTGTTGGGATCCCTCTTAATGTAGGCATGGAATACAGATACTTGGGAGGCATTGTATGCTGTCAGACTGACATACACCAACACGTTGCCGATATACCTCAGACAAACCTTCGGGCCCAGTACGTACAATCTTCGCCACTGTGCTTTTGGGGCTATAATCGGTTCGCGATGGTCCGAGACCTCTGGAAGTTGGTACACATCCCGGATCTCACCTTCACGAACGCAGTTGTCTGTCTCCCGTCAGAGAAAATTAAGAGGGTGGCTTGAGCGGCGCAAACGAGGACTTGGCCCCATTGCAGTCAGATGCCACGCGGCAACTAGTGGCCAACGAAGCGATTCAAGGCGTCTTCGGTTGGTCATCCTTTGAGGCGCGAGAAGCCTTAAGCAAGTTGGCCTACCGAGGCCGCCTACAGTCCATGAGCCGTGAAAGATGGGCTCGCAGAGTATTCGAATATTTCGTCACAACGTGCATCCGCAGAAGCTGGACCAGACGCCTGTGCAGAATCTTGAAGCTCGACCTGCTTCGAAAACCAATACAGGAGGCTTCCCGGGCGGCATGGACGCGGGAGGTGCGCAAACGGGTCAGCGAGGGTGAGGAAGCAGGGTGACAAACGCTCACAGCCAAGTCATCATTGACCTTGTATCACATGTAGTACAAGACAGGAATCGGAGCGCTGGAAGTGGGCTGCCGTTCGACGCCGCTAGCGCTGCGCACGGTGGAATATCGCCGACGCTTTGACTTGGACGTCGATACCCAACCTGCACTCTGCAGGGCCTGCGGCGAAACCCAGACACAAAGGAAGACTTGGTGCTCGGTTGCGAGAAACTAGTCCCACAACCAACGGAGGGCGCCACTATACCTGAGGTGCTGTGACTCACGGAAGCAGACCTAGAGCTGGAAACAGACATTAGAATTCCTCCTTCAGACGTATAATGGAGCCTGGTACAGCGGCTGCGTGCCGAGCTCCTGGACCTCCTCCCTCATTTCTGTGATTCAAAAGCCTGGCAAACCTCCCTCCCTCTCTTAACCTCCGCCAAATCTCCCTGACGTCGTACGTTGGTAAGACCCTTGAGCGAATGGGCTTCACTCGGTTCTCTAATTTTCTCGAGGCGAGGGAGTTCTTCCCCCATTATCTTATCAGCTTCCAATGCCGCGTCTGTGCACAGGAGACGTTTCTGATTCTTCAGCCCACCTTTCAATCACCTACCCTCACCCAAACTCACGCACTTGTAACCGTCGATGCCCGCAAGGCCTTCGACGGTGTGTGCCACGACCACATCCTTTCTCAACTCGCCTCCCTGGCCTGTGGCTGCCGCATGTACTCTTTTATATCCGCTCATTCCTCTCTAACCGAGTGTCTCGCTTTCGCGTAGATACCCATATATCCGATCCCCAACACCTCTCCCGTGGCACTTCTTAAGGTGCTGCCCTGTTCTACCCGTTTCAATCTCGCTATGGCCCCCCTCGCCTCCAAGCTAGCCGAAATTGCCGACCTGCACCACATCTTTTGCGCCAACAACACTCTTTGGTGGTCGTCTGACTTTCCCGGTCACGTAAAGGACACCCTGCAACGTGGCCTAGATCTAGTAGACTTATTTTGTCATCACCGCCGGTCTCTCTCCTCCCGGAAAAATTCGAGCTTCATCTTCTCAGCCACTCCTCATGCCAGTAGTCGCACAACCATTTCGTCTTTCTCCAGCTTTCTGGGTGTCCCATTCCAGGCATCACACAATGCAAATCTCTTCGCTTCCATTTACATCCAGGCAAGAATGTGCCAGCCCTCCACCACGCTGTCACTACTAGCCACTCTGTAATTCACCGCCTGCGGTGCGTGGTCACTCGGCGCTCGGGTCTCCACGAGGACCATGCGTGTCGTGTTGCCCACGCGCTCGCCCTCAACAAGGCCTTGTACTTTGTGCCCTATGTTTTCTTCACTTAGACTCAACGTTCTCGAGACTGCCCTTGTGGGCCTCTACAAGGCAGCTCTCAACCTCCATATCCCTACCTCTACCGCTAAGCTCTTTGTAACAGGCCTCTTCCATCCTCTTCGTTTTCTTCTCACTCTCCACCACGGCTCGCAGCTTGCCCCGCTTTTCCTTACCCGTCAGGGTCAGTGTTTACTGACTCAGGCGGGTATCTCTCTCATACCCATCTCCCTCTTTACCTCTCCAATTCCCACCCCGGCTTCCAAACTTCATATCCTCCCCCTCCCGACCAACATATGTCCCCCGTCCGGCACGCTGTCCGTCGTCATGCGGCCGCGGAGCACCATTCCCCCTTTATGATGCCCAAGGTGTGGCCTACACGGATGCCTCCTTCATGGCTCCTCGAGGTTCTGTGCCTACGCCCTATACCATTCCCACGTTCCCGCACCTAAAACCCACATCAGCGGGCCGTACCTGCACCCTCCAGACGCACCGTCCCTCGAGGTCCTCGCCATTGCACATGCCCTCCAGTCATTTGCCCTCCTTCCCCCTCTCCCAGAGTACACAGTTTATTCAGACTGTTATGCCGTTATCCGCCACACACAGAACCGCACCCTGCCCCCTTCACTGCAGAAGGAGGTCGGACGAGCGGTCTGCGCACTACAGTCTTCCATCGTTTTCCTCCGCTGGGTCCCTGGGCACTCAGATTGAAGGCAATGAGCTGGCCCATCAGCTCGCCCGCAACACTCTTTACCGGGCACTATTGACCCCCTGGCCAAAGCCCTCGAAGGACGGTGGTTGACTCGATCCCTGCGCCGCACCATAAAGAGGTGTACCTCGAGCTCCGCCTCGACAAACATTTTACCCTCCAACTTTTCCCTGACTCACTGTGCCGGAAGCTCGCCATCTTCGGCACATCCAAACGAATGCAGTCATGACCCCGTTCCGCATCTTTCCCCAGGTAACGCGAAATGGTGCCGAAACGTTATCTGAATTGCCACAAATGTAGTGAAACACTGCCTGATTGTTGCTAATTTCACTATGTTTGATGACCAGGTAACGTTACAAACAAACGTTAATATAATCTTTGGGTAACATTGATATGACTTTATGCTGACGTTGCATTGATAAGAAGTGCAGAAAATAACGTTGCCGCTTAATTTCTGCAGTTGATCAAAACACGCGCACATCGTATGTGGAAAAAAAAATATAGTGACCGTCTACAAAGGTGAAACGCGAAGAAACTCAAAGCAGCTGATTGCAAGCTGTTGATTTTTTGAAGCGAAATATTCACTTTACGCTATTTCGTAAGGATTTCGCGGTGCTTGCGGTTTTCACCTTCAAGTGAGCCAGAGGTCAAATCCCTTACAGCGCTGTTCGGGTGTCCACCGATATACGTGAGACATTTAATGCACCATTTCCTTTCCTCAAAACCGGTTTGGGTGTCCACCGATATATGTCAAAACAGTTACTGCGCCATTTCCTTTCTTCAAAACCCACTTTAGAAACCAATCTTCAATTTTCCTCGATAGCAAGGGAAAGGCTCATAACTGGCCCCCTGGGATGATGAACACCTCAGTCGCGCTCTAAGCTTTGTGGCGGTAGTGACAGATGTGCGCTGCATGCGCTGGCATTCACAACGTTGTAGCAGAAATGCGGCGCCGAAGCTATATACCGTCGGCGTTTCTTGCGTTCATTGGCGTTAGCGTTGACAACGCTCTAGACTCCAATTATTTTGAGGTAAGGTAAGCGCATAACTGGCTCCCTAGGGCAGTGGACGCCTCAATCGCGCTTTGAGGTACGTGGCGGTGGGGAAAGAGAGATGTGGGCTGCATGCGTTAGCGCTGACAACGTTGCGGCAGACACGCGCCACTGCAGCAATAAGCCGCAGCGTTCATTGGGTGACCAACCTCTCGCGATCAACCATTAATTCAACCGCCACCTAGCGGGGGGGGGGGGGGGGGGGGCGCTGCCCTTCCAGTGTGCGGTACGCACTCAACGTTAGAGGCCAAGCCGTGTCTACTTACCCGATGCACCACAGCTTTCGCTCTCTATATATGTTCAGCAGTAGTTGAACCACAGATAATTTTTGGACAGTGCACTAACGAACGTAATTGACACAGCAAGCATTTCCGCAGCAGCAAAGTCAACCGATCAGTCATGCACGAAACACTACTCCCCAGAAACAGTATACCAAATAGAAAACGCGTGCTGTGCACATATACGTGCTAGTAATTTTCAGCAAGCTTATATCCCCCGCACGGGGCCCTCGTTTTAGTGCCAGTGAGCTCTCCAGTTAAAGGGAATTAAGTTTTGCATTTTTTAACTTGTTATGACAAAATTAGAAATACAATGTAAGCACGATCATGTTGCTTAGACTATTAAAAAGCCATTTTAGTACGTTCTGAAATCTCTGTGCGATCGTTATCGAATTGCATTCGGTGCAAACACAGATGCCAGTTATCAAGAAGGCGCCTTTCAGAGCTCTATTCATATGTCGCTCTAGCCTCACACGCCATCGGTGAGGCACAAGCGCCTAGCGCCAAAAGTATCCTCAACGTCGGTGAGGAACCGCTTCGCGTCCCTGAAAAAGGAGCGGGCCGAAAAAAATCGAAGACGCGATCGCGAAAAGGCGCAATCGACTCAAGGCGTCCGGAAAGGATGATGCAGAAGCCAAGTAAGAAGCGCAAGAAAAAAGCCGGGGGGGGGGGGGGGGACACCACCGTAATTTACCAATGGAAGTGCCACGGGATTCTCAACAAAGAAGCGGAACTAGTGTTACACATTGACGGGCAAGAAAACAAGCCCGATGTAGTCGTTCTACAGGAAACAAACGAGAAACCAAGACTCTCGAGGTACGTCACTTACACGGACCCCACGGAGAACGGAACGGCGGTGCTCGTCCGCAGCAAGGTGGCGGCAACTCAACATGTTACGGCGCAGGGCGGATGCGAGCACACGCTGGTAGAAATTCATGCGAGAAAAATTGGCAGCTCGGGCAATTTATTTGCAATGAGCGCGTACTGCCGGCCGTCACAACGGCAGTACGAATTTGACCGCATCATGAGCCTGGCGAAAGGGTTGGCGGGGACAAGGCCGCTCCTGATCCACGGCGACTTTAATTCCACTCACACAACATGGGGCTATAAGCTACAGTCCAGGAGAGGGAAAGCACTGGCCAAAGCAATGGAGGATCACGAGATGGCCTTCCTGAACGAGCCGGACGTGACCACTAGAAGTGGTAACAGTGCCGCGAGGGGTCTACACCACGCCTGATCTGTCGTGGTTATCGGGCACGCTAGACGTCTCCTGGAGAAGCGAAGGGGACCTGGGGTCCGACCAGAGCGTGATCGGCATCACGATTCAAGGCTCCCGATATCTGGCTATGCTGGGGATGGCGCGGATCACGGATTGGGACAAGATGAGAAGGTTCACCCAAGAACAAGAAGAAACGTCCGAGGAAGAATCAGGACAAAGTGAAACACAGCAGACCTACACCGAATGGGCGAGGGACCAGAAGAAGGCCCTCCAAAAATTTACCCAAGAAATCGCAACGACGTCGCAGACACCATACGTGGAGGCCAGACTGACCCACATGTGGGCGGCCCGGCACTCGTTAACGCAGCGGTGGCAACGTCAGAGACACAACAGAAATCTGGCCAAGCGTATAGTAATCTTGAACAAAGAGATCCCTGAGTATGCGGCCAAACTATGTAGGGAAAATTGACTGAAGACCTGCGACGGCCTGCAGGGCAAGCTCTCGATGTGGAAGATGTGGTGTCTCTTGAGGCATCTGATCGACCCGCTGAGCAGCAAAACTACGACCAATCGCAACCTCACCAAAGTATTGAACACGTAGAAGGGAGACGGCCGCAGGCCCCTGGAAGACCTGAAAGCGAAGTACCTAAATTTTTATTTTTTTGCTGAAGTACCTAAAGACAGAGAAGGGCCATTACCCGGTGCCCGAGAGGTACGAAGGACCCGACAACGAAAAGCTGGATCTGCCGTTTACCATGACGGAACTGTGTACAGAGATAGATGAAAGTAACAAGAGAAGAGCACCCGGCAGGGACGCCATAACTTATATACTACTCGGTAACATGAGCGGTACAGCGGCCCGCGGCCTCCTACAGCACATCAACGAAGCCTTGGAGAGCTGGCAGTTGCCGAAGGAATGGAAGGACGCCGAGGTCCGCTTCATTTCAAAGCCCGGAAAGGCCCTCACGATAGACAACATGCGGCCCATCTCCCTCACGTCCTGCGTGGGGAAGGTGATGGAGCGCATGGTCCTTCGCCGGCTGCAGGACCACCTCGAAGAAACGGATCAGATGCCGGAGACGATGTACGGCTTCAGGCAACATCTCTGCACCTAAGACGTGATGATCCTACTCCATGAACTGGTCGTCAAGTCGGCAACGAGGCACGCGCCGCGCGGGATACTCGCCCTCGACCTGAAGGGAGCGTTTGACATGTCCCACGCGAACGTGTTGCAGAGTCTGAACAAGACCAGGTGTGGCCGAAACACATTCGGCTATACATAAAAGATTTTCTGTCAAACCGAACGGCGGCCATCAGGATAGGGGAGCAAAAGTCGGACCTGGTCGAGCTCGGCGATAGGGGCGCCCCTCAGGGATCGGCCTTGTCGCCCCTGCTCTTCAATCTAGCCCTCCTGCCCCTGCCCGATCTACTCAAACAAATCGAAGGCGTGGACCGCGCGTTCTACGCCGATGATATTGCGGTGTGGACGGCTCGAGACGGGTCCGATGCATGGACGGAGGAAGCCTTGCAGCGGGCGGCAACGACCGTGCACAAGTACGCAAAGTCGAGCGGACTGAGCTGCGCTCCCCAGAAATCAGAGCTGCTCATGATCCAACCGGGAAAATCCAAGAAGGAGCTGCCGCCGAACGTGATCATTACCATCGACGGAACGGCCATCAAGCCAACACAGCAGATTAGGATTCTCGGCCTACTGCTTCAGAGCGACGGGAAGGCACACGCCGCCGTCACAAAGATCAAGACTACAGCCGAACAGATACTTAGTCTGATTCGGAGGGTAACAGAAACCGAGGCCTTAAAGAGGACAATTCCATGCGCCTGTTACGCACGTTCGTCGAGTCGCGGGTTACATACTCCGCCCCGTGTCTCCGGCTGGCGAAGGCGAATTGGGACACCCTAAACACGATGCTTCGTAAGGCAACGAAGCAAGCACTGGGCATGCCCATATACTAGACCACGCAAAGACTGCTAGACACGGGCGCCCACAACATGGTGGAGGAGCTCATCGAAGCCCACCTCTCTAATCAGAGAATCCGTCTCAGTCACACGGAACATGGACGAGCCGTCCTACGCAAGATAGGATAGCAGATAGAGCCAGTATCCATCAAGGCGGCCCTTCCGGAAGACGACCATTCCGGCCAAACCCCTTCTCCGGAACATGACGCCGGGCAAGGACGACGAGAGGCGCACCGCGCGAGCCACAGCCATAGCCCGGAAGCTGGAAGAGAACCGAAGGGTCCTGTGCGCGGACGCCTCGCTCCGAAAACACAGTGACCGTGCAGCGGTGGTGGTTAACCACGACAAAAGACAGGCTGATCGTCAGTGCGTCCCTGGAGACAACAGACCGCGCAGTTGCCGAAGAAGCGGCCGTGGCCTTCGCACTCGCGCAGCAGAGCGTGGACATCGTGCATGTGGTCACCTACTCAATGACAGCCTACGGAAGATTCCGCAGGAGGGTAATATCCTCCGCGCTCCGAGCCATTCTATCCAAGTGCAAGCCTCCGAGAAGAGCCATAGAGCTCATTTTGGTCCGGCTCACTCGCAGGTAGCAGCAACATCATCGCCGACTGCCATGCCCGAGAAATGTCAATCCGGGCCGAGCACGAGCCGGAAGAGCTACCGCACGCGGTAACTAGTTTTCGGGACATAACCCGGATGTACCGAGAGGAAAGGTCCACACTGACAGAACCGCACCCCAAACTCACCAGGTAACAACAGACGATCCTGCATCGAGCGAAGGCGGGATCGCTTGCGCATCCCGTACTGATGAACCGCATGTACCCTGCGGAACACAATGTGTTCTGTTCTTTTTTGCAAAAGAGAAAAGGGCACCCTACCGCACGTCTTGGCAGAGTGCACATAGCTCAAGAACCCCCTCCTCCCTTTCCCGCCAACACCCCCAATTCTCAACCCCTTGAACGATGGGAGACCTTAAATTATTATCCAGCCCAGCCCTACTGATTCAGCTTGCACTGTCGGACAGGGGCCAAGAGCTGCTGGGAACATACAGGTCCCGTAACCAGGGGACCGCACCGTCTGGTGCCTGCGTGCACCACCAATTTATTTCGGGCCCCATAAATGTTAATTCATCACCATCCAATTATATTGCATTCACTGAGGTAAAGAGAAACAGCATGATTGAATAAACTACATCACCAGTGATTTATTAGTCTTGTCAGTATTATGCTACACAGTTCTCTTCACAAACGAATTGCTGATGTGTTTGTACCCAATGTAGTTTCTATGTATGTCCGTAAACGTTATTTTGGTCTAAATGATAGCGTACCACATGGTAACGTTGCATACAGTATAACAACACATTTTGTCGCTCAACTTTGAATACCAGTTGTTACATACAGACAACGTTATTGAGGCAACATTCTGCGTCACTTGGATCTATATCGCTATCGATATGACCCTTCCTGCCTCAACTGCCCCTCTATCTATGCAGGTCATTGCCTGTTCTACTGCCCGGCTATTCAGCAGTCGAACAGCGACGTCTGGTCGCAGGAGGTCGACATCATAGTTTCTAAATATGGTCGACATGCTCGGCTTGTCAATTATGGCCGAGTAAAGGTCTAATACTACTACTACGACCACCAAGAGGCTGCTGTGTGTGTGTGTGTGCGTGCGTGTGCGTGCGTGCTTGCTTGCTTGCGTGTAATACGTGGTTGCACAACGCCGACGCCGTATCCGTAACGAAGTCTCGATCTGCTTCAACAATGGAAGGCAACATCAACGCGACAGAAGTCCTGCACCGAAATGGACCAGCGTCGTTATATTTCTTGTTTGAACTAATGCAACATTCAGGCCAGGACACACCAAATCAGTTCTGACCTGGCGGGTGCATGGTAGGATAGGCACCAAAAAGGACCAAGAAAGGGAGTTTAGTAAACACGATTACCTCCGCCCTTCACTTCGGCACCTTTTTCTTCCTTTCTTCTCTCACTCCCTCCTTTATCACTTCCCTTGCGGCACGGTTCAGCTGTCAGCCGATATGTGAGAGGGATACTGAGCCATTTCCTTTCACCAAAAACCAATTTTCATTTTCCCCGGCCTACCTCGGACGCTCTAACAGCTGGGCGCTCCACACCAGCTGTTGTGTGCAAAGTGCGGCGCGCGTGTGACCATTGACTGCCGAGTTTCCCGTCATCAGCACACGCGCGCCGCGAAGACAACTGACTTTTTGACTGTTTGTGTAAATAATGTATATAGTATATTTATTTTGCATTCATAGTGTTCACTTTTAATGTTTTTATGCAGTGTATATCTATTTTATGTAGTGTACTATTTACCTCCCCCCATGTCTTTCTTCTGTCCCCTCACCTCTTTTATTTCATTTCTCCCACCTGCCTGCTATCCTTTCTTTCCGCTGCCGCAGCTCAGGTGCCGCCGCACGTGATGGCAGATGCCGGGGCTAGCAAAAATCTTTTACCTTCCTTTTATGTTATTTTAAATAAACCACTACTACTACTACTACTTCCCCGGCGCTGTGGCTAGATAACTTCTGACTACTGGGTGCATGAGCTGCGTGCCCTTATCGAGCTGGCCGGGTTCGTTTTCATTTGTCCAGAAGTTTTTCGATTAGTAAATTTAAAACTAACGTCTTGCCATGTATTTTAAATAAAGGCAACTATATATACTACTGGTATGCTTAATAATTGGCGATCTTATTACACAGAGAAGCGCGGAAAGACAGCGAAAGCCGCATGTTTCTATGGTGAACGAGTCTGCATGGCGGTGCAGTACACTTACCGTCGGATGCAAGGGGTTGCACGCCTCATAAAGAAACAATTTACCGCGCGCTGCGCAAACACAGCCGATCGCAGCAAACGGTAACACACACGTCACACCTTCCGCCGATTTTTCCGGGTTTGTCCTTCGCAGTGGTCATCACCATCATTGGCAGCCTTAGCGCCTTGTCTGCCCTGTCGGTGAGAGCTGAAAAGACGAGCGTCGAAAATGTGGTCAACCTTGGTGTGGTCGCTAGTGTTCTACCATAGCCTCACTAGTCTTGGCTAGCATCGCAAGTAAACTGGTCGGGAAGTGTGCTCTTCCTAAAAAACGAAAGCGTGGACGTTCCACAGAGCCTTGTCCTGAAACTGTTCAACGATGTATAGGCGCCTAGCTGGTCATGCGAACCGTCTTGCGCTGGATGTCTTGTATGCCGATGTTTTCGATGCGTGCCGGTAGTGTGCGCGATTTGCTTCAACAGCTACGTTTGGAGTCATCGCAGTGAAGTTGTGCGTATGCTTTTCTTTCAACAATAGTGAATATCATGTTTTAGTTGTTCCATTGTGCGGTAAACTGGAGTTGGTGGTCCACGTTAATCTCCTTGCGCTATCGCGATGTGTGGTTACTTTCAGCGAGTATGTATACATCTGTGCTTGCGCGCACTGTATGTAAGTACATACGCGCGTACCACGTATACGCATCACATGGTCGTGCGGCCGTGCTCAGCGCTAGACGCACCTGTGCCCACGCGTCTCGTATCCTGCGCGCATGCGCGTATCCAGCGCATGTAGCTACGTCTGCAACCGAAGTGAACTCCACGAGTACGTATGCATGCATTTGTGTTGACGGAAATCAAGTAGCTGTGCATGCATATGCGCATTTTTATGTGAATTGTGAACGGTGTTGTTTAGCGTCCCAAAGCGACACATGGGCTATGTTAGAGCTTGTCAGAAAAGAATGTGCAAACATTGCCATGTTCAACTGCTGAGCATCTGTGAAAGGGATGATGAAAGTTTGTGTTTTAACTGCTCTCGCATGAGATCAGCATTTTGTGTCAGGGAAGGCGCCAGGATGACGCGGAGAATAGTGAGTGGGGGGTAATTTTGGGATTGCATAATGCCTCTTTGGCATTGAACTGCGTAAAGGTAAAATAAATCAGGTGCACAAAATTCAGAGGCATGAGCTTTTCCAAAAAATTTTACGAGACCTAACCAGTGAGGGGGCCGCATATGAGTGGCCCGTCACCCCATGCCTTCCCATAGCGGCACTATTTTGTGTAGGTGCAACTTGGTATGGGGCTCCGGATTAATTTTGCTCTGCAGCGGGGTTCTTGAACATGCACTTATATCGCACAGCACACGGGTGTTTTTGTATATTAAAATACAGTGGAGCCCACTTATAACGAATCTGATGTTCATATGGAATGCGTTCTTTGTATCCGATGTTTGTTGTAAGTGGACTCCCCATATGAGAGCCAGAATAACCAAGTCCACCAGAAGTAGCGTTATTTTTGTAAAAACTGTGTCATTCACATCTATTTCTTTAGAGCAGACCCTGTCGCAGCACTTTCCAGGCTCTCCAGGGCGGTCATGTTCTCTTCGCTTAGACCCTCTACTTTAAGGATGGTAGTTTACTAATTGTGATTGAAGCGTGCAAGGCCTCTGGTGGTAGGTTGGCCACTACCCTAATCAGATTTCTACTGGTAGGGGAGTGCTCGTACTTTGCGTACAACAGCTCTATCAGAGCATGGCTTAGCGATGTAGTCTACACGAATGTAATTTTCCGAGTCAGCAGCTAGCCAGCTTTGCATCAGCGACGCTTTGCCACAAATCTACCTGCATCTGATCACGTGTGTTTTTGACGGCATCAGCTATTGTTCCTGGGTCCATGCAGCGATGAAAGTTGGGCAGCACACGTGTGCACAGAATGTATCAGGTGCACTGTATGCTATCTGGCGCTACCTGCGCGTGGTGTTGCAGGACAGAAAGTTGGAGCCAACTGGGCACGAAACGCATATCATGGCGTGGCCACCTAGGCATTCACACTTCTCAAATCACTGTCATTACTTCTTCCACGACCATGCGCAGTAGCTTCAGCTTCCACTTTGGATGCTTAGCCCAGCTGGGGCGCACGCAAGCCATGATTGACCTTATGCTTGGCGTGTGCAATGATTGGCGCGTGCTTAGCCGGCAGTGGCCTACATTATCAATGCTGGCTTTTTATTTTCTTACCTTTAGTGTCGCCGGGGGTAAGAGATGCTCTTTGGTCTCTGTGCTTGCCGCAAGAGCGAGTTTTTTAACTTCAAGTACGGCGTGTCCTCGTTCGCTATAACCGAGTTGTGCGGCCACAGTTGTTCATTGTATGAGACGAATTTTCATTGGTCTAATGCATGTTTTTACAGTAGCAGCACACACATTCGTAATAAGTGAGCGTTTGTTATAGCTGCAGCCAGTAAAAGTGGGCTCGACTATATGGCAGCCTTCGGCTAGGGTCGAACCTACAACCTTGGGATCTGCAGCTGAATGATAAAGCTTGTGAGCCGCCACGGCAGCCGCATTTTTGCCCAGAACTTGCCTTCCGGAAAATGTGTACATATATGTATTCAAGGTAGAGGGAAAAAGTAAATAAAGCCTTGTTACAGGAAAAAAATTTCTTGAAAAAAGCCATCATGCAGTATTTTCAAGTGTCGTCTTACAGCATATGAGTACTGTGAGAGCTATGAATGAAATGAGTCACTTTTGATGTAAATGTAGGCCATTTCTTTTGAACTACAATATGAGATAGTTACCTTTTGCATATGTGTTAGTATTTAGTGGTGGCTTGGACATACCATGCCTTGAGCTTGTCAGAAAAGAAGAATATTAAGCAATGACAGGTTAAACTGGTGAGAATCTATAAGTTGATGTTTGAACTGTTCTTGCATGAAATGAACATTTTGTGTAGGTGCAACTCATGGTAATGAATAGAAAGAACGGTAGAGAAAAGCACTACCTTTGACTTGCTATGAATGGTTGCTGCTTCTTCAAGTATGGTCTTGTATTAAGGAAATGTTCATGTGAACACTTAGTGTAACTCCTCCCCAGTTTTATTCACTTTCAAGCAAATTGAATGGCATGATGTTTTTGTTTTTTGCAGGGTACCATATGAGTGCTCTGTGAGCCGGAATGTCGCCTCGTGCCATGGCTCCGATGAAGATTCGTCTTTTGAAGCTAATTGCTGCTGTCGTCGTGATAGCATTTGTTATACTTTACTGGCAAAGCACCAGGACTGTTGAGAGGACACCTGTTGAAACAGTGCAGTGGGTGGCTGATGTGCTTACTGATCCACCATCCACGGCATCTGCACCTCATGCCAGCTTTCAACAGAGCCTAAGAGTGCCGCCCGTCCAGTTTGATGAGCGCATTGTGCATTTTGACCTGAAAGGTGCACCTCCAAAACTTGAGTACTACGATGCGGTGTTTCCATTGCTGCGCAAACTTGGAGCCACTGGACTTCTGATGGAGTATGAGGATATGTTTCCTTATACTGGTGTGCTTAGCCCTCTGGCAGCCAGTAATGCCTACAAGGAAGCTGAAATAGCCCACATTTTGGCTACTGCTCGTTCCAACCAGTTGCAGGTGATTCCTCTGGTACAAACGTTTGGCCACCTCGAGTTTGCGTTAAAGTTGCCTGAATTTGCAGACCTTCGAGAGTTGAGCCACAGCCCACAGGCACTGTGTCCCACATTGAATGCCTCCCTTTCCCTGGTCAAAGCTATGCTGGACCAGGTGCTTCACCTGCACCCTAGCGCACAGTATGTGCACATTGGTTGTGATGAGGTTTACTCTTTAGGACAGTGTGCTCGTTGTGAAAGGCGTTTGGGTGCAGCGAACATCACGAAGGATAAGCTTTTTTTGGACCATGTAGAGAAAGTCGCAGCCCATGTTGCTCAGTATGGGGTTCGGCCCATCATGTGGGATGACATGCTACGGGGCATAGAGGCTGATGAGGTGCAGCGGTGGGGTGCCACTCACCCTGTGGACCTCATGGTTTGGCAGTATACCCCAAATATCAGCAAGCATCTGGAGGATCAGCACTGGCTCAAATATGCCCGCTTCCAAGGGCTATGGATAGCTAGTGCCTTCAAAGGGGCCACAGGCCCAAAGCAGCTGCTACCAGACACCAAGTACCATTTAAGGAACCACCACTCATGGCTGGAAACTCTGAACAACCACAGGGAGCTGCTCAATATACGTGGTATCACCCTGACTGGGTGGCAGCGGTATGACCACTTTGCTACCCTCTGCGAGCTGCTGCCAGCAAGTTTGCCGTCTTTAGCTGCCAACTTGGTCTACCTGCAGCACGGATGCTTGGATGAGCCACAGCTGTCCCAAATTAAGGAACTTTTACAGTGCAACAGGCAGTTGCCATTGTTTGATGATGCAGGCAGCAGCTTGCTCTTCTGTCAGTTTCCGGGTGCGAAGGTACTCACAGGAGTTCAGCAACTGGTAACTTTATACAATCAAAAGAAAGTTATGGAAAAAAACAGTCATTATGTTGGCTGGCTCGATAGCTATCAGGTCCGACTATCTTTTGTCAGTCCTGATCATATTGTTGAAGCAACTAAGAATCTGACTGAGCTCCTAAGCACATCAAATCACCTGCATAAGTACCTGGGTGATGCTTTGAATCAGTTGTATGATGTGCCTACTGTGATAGAATGGATAGGAACATTCCTTGATCCACTGCATGCTGAGCTCACTCTTCTTGAGCAGCAGGTCCAGCGTCTGCTTAACTACAGTAATTGGCCAAGAAGACCGCTGGAACGTGCTACATGAGCCTGGTGTGGAAAAGATTCATGCGATGAACCAATGATTTCCAAGGTAGCATTAGTTGCAGGGAAAAGCGCAGACATATTGTAATACCTTAAAAGGGTGTTTAATCACCCCTATGGGTATGGTTACTAAGCACGGTCAGTGGGTTGGGTTTTCACCATGCCTGTTGGGACTGCGTACATCATGGTGGGCACTGCTGGTGACGTATTGCGTACAGAATCTGGCACCACCTCGTTTCTTGTGGAGGTAGCCTTCCAAGTGCACTTTTTAGTCTGCATGACACAGTTGACTTGGATGGGCTGTCCCCCATGGGATTATTTAAGCTGTCTGCAAGTTGTCAGCGCAGAATCTGCATAATTGTATGCGAAGTCTTGTGAGGATGCATTTAGTTGCACAACAGGTTCTTGTTACTGTAAAGTCACTCAGCAAAAATTCTTGGAGTGAAACCATCCCCACACGCCCTGCAGGAAATAGATGTCTGCTGCACGAGCTTGTATGTGCGACTACTCCTATGGGATGCCTCCACCACTTCACTGACAGGAATGTGGGGGTCTGATCCAGAGGCACATGTAGAGGGGAATGGAAACAGGAAAACCTAGATATTCAACTTTTAATTACCACATTCTTGTTCAGTGCTGAGAAAAACAGTCATGATATTATGCACAAGGTGCCCAACTGATGCCCAGGTCTACATGCCTAGTTGTACAAAAAAGTGTTCCAGGTCCCCTTTACATCGAGCATTTGTATACGTTTGGACAAAAAATAGTACAGTTAGCTGAAAATTGAGGGTACACTATTAGTGGGAATCAAATTTACAGCCTCTCTGTGCCAATTTACCAATTTAGTTGTGGCAGTGACTATTTAAATTGTATTTTGATTGGTGTTTGTGTGCATCAAGAGGTGGCCTGGCATTCAACATGTTAACCAGTGTAGCTCCTGACAAAGGTGATGAATATGCAGCAACCTAGAAAGTCCATAGGACTGCACATACTGCATGGAATATGATTGCAGTAATTACAAGTGGCTGTAGGTAAAATGTTTTAGGGGAATGCCCCAAGGTAGAGTAGATTTGTAATAAGGGAGTAATTACTCATTTTCATCCACCCAAGTGCAACCAAACAGCTACAGAGGAAAGCTATACACGGAAAATTCCACAGAAAATCATAAAGAAAAATTCGTCCTGGTCCGGGGTTCGAACTCGGGGCCGCCGCTTCACTCACTAGAGCAGTCGCTCGACCAACTGAACTAACCGGGACGGCTAGGTTATGCTAGGGCAAGAGCGAATTGATCAATAACTCGGAAGTGGTAACAGCGTTGATCGAATGTTGTAGGGGAATATCTGAAGATGGAGTAGATCTGCAATAAGGGAGTAATTACTCATTGGCATCCACCCAAGCGCAGTGACTGTACTTTGCTCAACATGTGCCGTCAAGACTGCCAGATCTGATGATATTGCTTTACAATATATGCTTGAGAATGCACAGCTCTTCAGTGTTTAGTGCCCACTTTTGGGGCGTTATTTTACTATTATTTTATTAGAGAATAAATCTTATGGCAACCTTTTCTTGAATCAGTATGGTTAACCTGTGCTTCCTTTTGGTTAATGCGTTGAGCTCGTCACTTAAGTGTCATATAAGCTAAGCAAGTATATCAAATGTAGTCATAAGTTGTACTATATATTGTACTATATGCTATATTAGCTGATTGCTGAGCTGTCATTGGCAATGATATGCTATCATAATCATATGATATGCTTGTTACGTTTATTTATTTCCAATACTTAAGCCCCTTTCTGAGACCGTAACAGGTGGGCTTACACAACTTGTACATTTAATGCAAAGGCTACATCATGGCAAAGAGCACTAGGTAAAATTTACCATGGTGGTGGAAACGGGGGCCTGATTGGAGTAAAAAAATATTAAGCAGTTGACATATGTAACCGAGTACATAAACTGCAGAAACAAAGCATGTAGGTGTTGCCAGTGATGTGGTATATTTCTTGTTCATGTGCCATTGTAATTAAAAGTAGCTTTCAAGTGCTAGCAGTTCATTGTATGGTTTGATACATTTAATGTTAAAGTTGCTACATTATTTAGTTGCATTATGGCATTTTTTATGTGGGTTTCTTTTCCTCATTCTGTTTAGCTCCTTCATACTTGTAGACCATGTATTGTGCAAGCAACTGCGCTGTGTAGTATTTGCGGCACAAGATGCTTGCTGAAAAAAATTCTGAAAAGGTTCGTGCAAGGATCAAGTTAGTGCGTACATGCAGTTGATTTCAGGTTTAGTTCTTGGAGGACCAACCGTGTTCCTACTTGCTGAGTAAAAAAAAATGCCTTTGAATTGTAACTAGCAGTTTGAAGAGCAAATTTAATCAATGAAAATGCAAAAATTATAGAAAATTTAATTTTTTCTTGAGGCTTATAATTCTAGTTCCAGTTCTATAACATAAATGTGCCTTTCCGCACTGCTAATTTCAGTGGTGTGTTGCTAGCCGTCTCTGAGAAAAGGGGGGCAGATGTGCAAAAAAAGAGATTAACTTGTGGGCTTTTTTTTCATATTTCATACTTCTTTTTTGTAGCTACTGTGCATTACTTGTGCCAAGTTTCATTAATGTAGCTCTGACTATGCCTTTGGTAAAGAATATTTTATTATTACTGTTACAGCCTCAGGCTACCTTAACTGTTGGTTAATGGATGGCATGTACAAAGGGCAGGAATGTAATCAGTGTGAGCTTGTGAGTAGCACTTGCCGTCTCTCATGAGGGAGAAATTGCGAGTCCCTCCCCGTCAGAAATGACAAACTGTGCTTCTTAATACCTACTTAATTAGGACAAGCTTGAAGCAAAATGAAATTGTCTGGCATCTTATCGATTTCAGTTCTGTTTGTCTTTTTGACTACATTTGCTTTTTCATATGCATTTGTAGGGGCTGGGCACTGTGAAACTATTTAACAATCCAGAGACTTGTTCATTATTAGAATTAACTGGATAAATTGCTCCGCCAAATAAAATGACCGTGCAATACCATCCACTGAATTGTGAACGAGCTCTGTCCTTCGACCCTAGCTTCCAGTGCTTGGTTGGATAGGCTTTCCTGTGCTTTCCGGTGCTCATGTGATCCAGTGCAGTTAATCAGAACATGACGTTTAAGACCTTGGAAGTTCAAATGGCATTCTAGAAGTGTGTGATGAGAGGCTAGTTGGTAAGACATTCTGAAGACATAAAACTACGCAGGAGACAGGACAAAGAAAAGATGCAGACAGGACGAGCGTCTGAAAAATGAACTATATTCACACCAAGAAAGTGGTGTTCCCAATTGGAATCTGGCACTCCAGCTGGGGTCTGTAGTTCATAGTCAGCAGCCTGATTGAAAAGCCCAACTGCAACTTCATAGGCCCAACTAGGAATCCACTTGCAATTCCTAAAATGAATTTGATTGTTCAGTTTGAATTTATTTAAATTTCCTATTGAAACAAACTGGTAGTAACAGGAATGGCCTGTTGGATCCAAAGGTTTTCTTGACTGGGTGATTTTGAAGTTGGGACCATGGTGCACTAGTTCTGAAGTCACTTCCATGTGGACTTGTACATTTTCGGCAGTAATTTTAATTGATTTTGGAATTTCGAAAAGCTTTACTGGTTTGCTCTTCAGAGTAGCTTATAAAAAATCTTCGGATTTGGGGTAATATTTCGTTGAGACAATATTGCAAAACAGTGTGCTTATGAATATGATTTTACTTAATATACAGCCGCCGCGGTGACTCAGTGGTTATGGCGCTCGACTGCTGACCCGAAAGACGCGGGTTCAACCCCGGCCACGGCGGTCGCATTTCAATGGAGGCAAAATTCTAGAGGCTCTTGTACTGCGCATTGTTGGTGCACATTAAAGAATTGTACTTAAAAACAGCATGATGAAACGCGGACAACACGAAGAAACGACACGCACGTGTTGTCCGCGTTTCATCGCGCTGTTTCTAAGTACAATGCATTACCAACTAGCCCGGAACCTTGCTCTTCTGAACATTAAAGAACCCCAGGCGGTCGAAATTTCTGGAACCCTTCACTACGGCGTCCCTCATAGCCTGAGTCACTTTGGGATGTTTAAACTTCCAAAAGCCATAAACCACCTACTTAATATGCATATTTATGTAAGACTCTGCAGGCCAGTTGCAGCATTTCAGTGATGAGCTGGTAGTACATGCAAACTTCAGGAAGCACTTAAGCTCAGTGCTGTGTCTTCATTGATCTCATCTGTTTCTTCATACTTTTGCAGATAATGCCTGATGCATTTAAACTGTCCATTTGTTTTCCCATGAAGAGAAAGGCTAGTCCAATTTCAGGAAGGTTGCTCCTTTATAATACCCATTCTCTAGATAATGAACTGAAATGACATTTTTAAAATTGTTGGTTATTCTGGTTCAAAGGATTCCTCATGCGTTTCAGAGACAAGTGCAGAAAGGATTACAGAAAGCAGGCCTTGCGAATGAAAGTTATTCTACTTACAAAATTCAAGATTGTAAAAGCAGACTTAATTGCATTTTTTTTTGCACATTTCACTCACCCAGAGCTAAGATTGGGCACTACGAATTAGAACCAGCAGCAGAAGTTGCATGCGATCGTTGCCCTGCCAGGCCATCCCGCAGCAGCACATTTTGATGGTGTCATTTCGCATACATGTGTCACTGTCAAGGCATGTGTCTAAAGGGTGGGATCAAGGCAGGAATCTCCAATGCCATTTGGTAATCTTTTGGATGTTGGGGCTAGGAAGCTGCCACTTGTCTGTACCCCTTCCAGTGCCTATTCTTTTCTTTTCACATTTTTGGCCACGGTGCCGATGGACCGTTTTTCTTTTTTCACTGCCTTTCTCAGTATTGTTAATTTGACCAGCAATGCTTGCCTCCATGGTAGTTTTAAGCAAAAGGGAAAATGATGCCGCTATCATTGTTCTTGTTAGTTTTTATTCCCTTGAAGTGCTTCATTTCAGTTTGTTTCCTGTGCAAGAAGCTTACAATACTCACAGACATTATGTTTCGGATTCACTTCCTAAGAATAAAAAAATTAACTTCAAGCTGAATGCCCAACCAATCAAAGCAGCGCCTAGTTTGGTTGCCACATCATATCCACTGCTGAAGATCGTTGCTAACCGTGTGCCAGATGACGCACACAAGGGTAAAAAACACATGGTTGATTTGTGTTGCAGGGCTCCTTGAAGTAGCAAACTGAATGCAGAAGAAAGCTGCCAACATGTGCATTCCTGGTTGTTGCATGTTTCTGGTCGTTTTCTTGCTGCTGAAGTGCTAGAGCATAATAACTTTGAAAAAGTATGTATTACTATCTGAGTTTCCAGTTCTGAAACAAAAATGGTTGCTGAATAGCAAATAATTGTTAAACACAGGACTAGTTGAAAATAAGTTGTTTTGCGCATGCTTTGAAAATTTTTGTATATCTACTGCATTTCTCCTTCATTGGATTCCTCTTTCATTAGCTCCTTAATTTATTAGCACTCAAAAAATGTAGCTTTACAAATATAAGCTACCTTAAAGGGTGCAGTAACCAAATGCTTCCTAGACATGATTGCATCATTGAATTGTGACTGCTGTGTTTCGCATACTATGCCTGGCTAACTTGAAATTCCAAGATGAAATGTTAGCAGAGGCATTACCATGGCCGGTGCTCATGAGCGACGCCCTCTGAAATTCTAATGGAAAGACCACCGCTTCTTTTTCTCTTATCTTTCAATCTCGCTAATAAAATGCTCTCCGAAAAGATGCTTGGCAATGTCCCAAATTTGACTGTTAGGTATCTTTAGTTTTAAAAGCAAAATTTTTGGTTACGCTTTAAATGATGGGCTGGTCTTCCCTTGCAAAATGCAAAATATAGCTGCCAGATAGCTGAATTGACTTTTGAATTTGAATCATGTCATAATGGTTATACACAACAGAAATGCTGCGATTTTCTGATGACATTGCCTTGCTAAGTCACTCACGGGATGAATTGCAAAGCATGATCAATTATTTAGACAGGCAGAGCAAAACGGTGGGTCTAAAAATTAACATGCAGAAAACCAAAGTAATGCTCAACAGCCTAGCAAGGGAACAGCAGTTCACAATTGGAAGCGAGGTGCTGGAAGTAGCAAAGGGATACTTAGTGCAGGTAGTGACAGCTGATCCGGATAACTAGAAGGATAAGAATGGGGTGGAGCGCATATGGCAGGTTCTCTCGGATCATGAATAGCAGTTTACCAATATCCCTGAAGAGAGAAGTGTACAACAGCTGTATCTTGCTGGTACTCACCTATGGGGCAGAAACATGGAGGGTAACAAAAAGGGTTCAGCTTAAGTTAAGGACAATGCAGCAAGCCATGGAAAGAAAAATTATAGGTGAAACGTTAAAGAGACCGGAAGCGGGCAGTTTGGGTGAGGGAACAAACAGGGGTTTATGACATCCTAGTCAAAATTAAGAGGAAGAAATGTGCTTGGGCTGGGCATGTGAAGCAAAGGCAAGACAACCGCTGGTCCTTAAGGGTAACGGAATGGCTTCCAAGAGAAGGCAAGCATAGCAGGGGGCGGCAGAAGGTTAGGTGTGCAGATGAGATTAAGAAGTTTGCAGGCATAGGGTGGGAGGAGCTGGCAAAGGACCGGGTTAATTGGAGAGACATGCGAGAGGCCTTTGCCTTGCAGTGGGTGTAGTCAGGCTGATAATGATGAACTAGAGGTACCACTATGGAAGCAGATGGAATGAATTGAAATAGCGGTGATTATGGGCTATACTGCGCCAGTAATCTGTGCAGGTTATGTCATGTGAGAGTACGAAACACCGTAGGAGTGAAGCATGAGTATTGACATTGCTCCTTGATGAGATACATAAGAACATACATGTGGGTATCAATATCTTAAAGGACTATAGACACCAAATTTTTGCTTGTGTGTTTTCTTCTTTCAAATGATGCGTTGGACATTAATATACTTGGATCACATTGCCTACAACCGCTAAATAGTTAAAAATTGCATTTCTTCTTGACACTCTTTCAGTTTTAGTTTCATCAAACGAACGATGGCTGTGACATGTAGTTTACCTTTAGGTCATGTGAGGCACGAAAAAAATGGCAATATAGCTGCTGATATGTCGTTTGTTGTCATTCCAGCTATTGAAGCAGGCTTGAGTGCTGTAGTGAATTACAACTACTTATCAGCGTTTATATCACAGGTTTTTTTCTGCCTCGCATGACCTAAAGGTCAACTACACATCATAGCCATCGTTCGGTTGATGAAACGGACTGCATGACCTAAAGGTGAACTACACATCATAGCCATTGTTCGGTTGATGAAACAGACTGAAACAGCATGAGAGAACAAATTTAGTTATATATTATTGAGCGGTTGTAGGTGGATACCGCTCAATGATTGTGATGTCTAACGCATCATTTGAAAAAAACACGCAACTAAAATTACATGTCTATAGTCTGTTAAATCACTTGAGAACACTTTGCTGTCCATTGCTAACAGGTAGTTATCAGTATGTTCAGTATTATTTTTTTCTTTTTTTAAGCTTTGTAAGAGGGTTGTTTTTAGCGAAACGACTCCAAAGTTCAGAATATTATTGTAGTCCATAATAATCTTGGCTAGCCTGATTGTGCCATACGCTTTCTAGGCTGGTATATTTTGTCTGTGTACATGTGTTGTCTTCCATATTTACCTTGGAAGTGTATTTTTAAAATGATTTTTTTCTTCCTGGGCTTATCAAAATACATTTTCCAGTGAAAATGCTAGCATATGTTATTTCTGCAGTATTTCAAGGAAAATGCTATAACTGGGACTTTGACAACAGTGCTCAACTAGATTATTTTTTCCAGTGAACCATTTAAAAGCCCTTAGCTGATTTTTTTTTGGTGGTGCCATCATATGTATGTAACAGATGTTCAAATGTCTTTGTTTTTGTTTGTGGTTTTATTTGCTGCAATCTCTCCTTACTTTTAAGCACTTTTCTGTAAACCTGCCACAGGTTTCTCCATTTACTCAAGTGCCTTCCTGGAAATAATTATTTAGAAATACTGCACTACATCATAGTTTATTGCATATGTAGTTGCCATATGAGAGTGTTGCGGTTTAATGATTGATGCGATCCTAACTGCTTGGCTTCCTTTTTTACCAGTATGTGCACTGCAAACCCATATGCTGATGCTTCATAAAATATAGCTCACAGTAGCATTATAAGCATATTACTCTCACTTTCTATACCTGCTTTAAACAGCTGTTAGCTCCAAGAAATCGTATGAATATTTATACTCGTCTTAAAGTCACCACTTTCTACTCTTGTACATTGATAGTCGCGACTGAAGACTTTTTTGTTTTGTTCTTGATGTCCAAACAGTAATTTTTCAAAAGCCAGTAGTATGTCTGATAAGCATTCTTTTCTAGATGTTGCTGCAGCAATTTTTTAATATATTTATCTGACCTCCCATTGGTAATTTGCAGCTTGGGTATGATATGTAAATAAATGTGGGGTACCAAAGTTTGGCACAGTTGCTTGTCACTTTTTGCAAGCTTTCACTTTGCTTGTTACAGGGAACCATCCTTCTTTCACTATTGTTTTCATTAGTGCCGGTGGTGTAAATTAATGTGCAGTTTTATTTGTGAATTTTGTCAGTTGTAAAGGCATGCAGGGCACTCAACATTGAACACATTAAACTCTGAGGAATGCTAGCTTAAAGATGTTCTTTTTAATTATGCTGCTGTTGTCGCTATTTCTTGAAGTGTTTCAGTGGAGTGGTTAGAGTGTTCGGTTGCTGAGTCCAAGGACAAACCATATCCCGGCTGCAGTTGCTGCAGCTATCGCCATCACTATTTTACCTCAGTTAAGGGCAAAACGTCCAGAAAGTCTTCATAATGTAGTTATAGCAATCTTAAATACTCTTTTTATTGAATAATTGGGTAGCATTGCTGATGTTCCTGTACACACACTCTGACTCGGGTCTGCCTTTTTGACAGTGAATTCAATTTTAATTTGTGGGCTTTAAAGTCCTGAAGCAACACATGGGCTATGAAGGACACCGTAGTGGAGAGCACCAGATTAATTTAGACCACTTGGGGTTCTTTAACATACCGACATAGCACAGCATATGGGCGTTTTTGCTTTTCTCCTCCGCCAAAATGCGGCTGCAGCGGGGGGATTCGATCCCATGAACTTGGGATCAGCAGCTGAACACCAAAGCCTCTGAGTCACATCAGCGTGTCCTTTTGACAGTGAGGCTGTAATGAAATTGATGTTTTGGGGAACCTATGAAGCCACTTTCACCTCTGTAGCGTTCTTCAGCTATCAAGATAGATGGTAGTAGCCAAAGGGAGGTGGGGTGATATTTTTGCAGTAGTTGGCCATTGCAGCATGTTGGACACCACTCTCTTAAACAGACAAGGTTCACATATGTGATGACTTTGTGATTACTTAATGGAATTTTTGTAAAAAATAAAATGGAACATTTAAAACTATTGAATACAGTTCTTTTTGGCTTTCTGATTGTGATGATGTGCAAGCAAATGCTTATAAAAGGGCTCTATAAAAATGGTGAAGCTGAAGAAACAAATTCCTACAAGCTTGTTGGTGGGTAAATCAGTTGATATCCGGTGCAGCCACGTTGATGGAAAAATAAATTGAGTGCCTATGCTGTTTCTGTGTTTTTCTGTGTTGCAATTCTAGGTTTGGTAATGAAGACCTTTGTTTTTGTGAAGTACAACCTCGGCTTTCACTCAGCACTAATAGCAATTACTGCAAGTAGACAAAAAACGTGCTGCTATAAAGATAACCTCTTGGTTTCGGTGGTATACTTATCATCGCAACCATGAGCTAAGTTGAGCGCATGTCAGGACTAGGGCCGCCCTCTGTGAATATCTATCTTACACCAGCCAAGACTGCTGTTGGCAGTGGATAGTAGTTCAGTGGTACTGTTAGCTGCTTTTGCTTTCTATAACAGTGCATCATGATTGTCTGTGGAATACATTAAGCATCTTTTTTACTAACCGTTTTGTTTATTTGCTGTAGCTAGTATAAACCATGAGTACAAGGAAGCAGCACTGAGTCACAGTGTGTACATATATGTATGCAACAGGACTTGCATAGCATTTAGTTTAGAGAGCTGAATTTTTTTTTGTGTTATATGTAAGCTGTATTTTTGACAGTATTTGGAACATTAGATCATCTGTGATAGGAGATGAAGTGTACAGACATTGAGTCTCAAGATGTTGGAAACTCCTTGATTTGTTGTTTACATGAGTAGCTGGAAGCAATCTTTCAAGAGGTTTGTTCTCTATAGTATCCTGAAGATGGGACATGCACATGTTCAACAATACCCTGCTAAAGTGCACATAGTGAAGATGTGTTTCAAGAGTTAGTATCGGAGTACTTCAGTAAGGCACTCGGCAAAATCATCTCAAAGATATACTCTTAAACTCGGCTTTCAACATGCATAAATTACGACCTTGCACATGTCTGGTAAATACTATGTTTTGGCATACAGTATATGTATTCCTTTTGGATATCCTGTAAATATTTGGGACTGCTTGTTGCAAGGTGGTTGTAGCAAAACAAGGAATACCTAATGATTGGTGTGAGCCACCGTAGTACAGTAGCTCAGTGGTTATGGCGCTCGGCTGCTGACCCAAAAGACTTGGGTTCGATCCCGGCCGTGGCAGTCGAATTTCGATGGAGGCGATATTCTAGAGGCCATGTACTGTGCGATGTCAGTGCACGTTAAAGAACCCCAGGTGGTTGAAATTTTCTGAGCCCTTCACTACGGTGTCCATCGTAACCAGAGTCGCTTTGGAACGTTAAACCCCCATAAACCAAATTTAATGGTTGACGTGCATGCCTTCTGATTTTTCAGTAGCCATGCCCTCAGACATTACATTGTAAACAGCATCATGCCAAAAACTATTAAAAGACAACTACAAGTGAACTCATCTTTCAGTGCTAAAAGAACGATGTGATTGTAACCGCTGCAAGTTACACGTGGTCTTTTCTTTGAATGTAGGTTTCCTGACCACTCATTAAACTAAATTAGGCTTGGCTGAAACTGAGAACACTTATTAAGTGCTGTGCACTAAATAAAAAATTTGAAATTTTGCTAGACACCGAAGTCTAGTTTTTTCTTGCAGGCTTACTTGTGGGTTAGCTAAACATGGCATGGTAAAACAAAAACAAAAAAATATGTACACACTCTGTGCCATACACTCAAGGCAAAAAGTTTTCCCTTCGTTCTCGTGTCTCATGCCTTGGTTTGACTTTAAAGGTGGTTCCAGGTTTTGAGCAACTAATTCTAGTAGTGCTGTGCTGGATAACCTGTGTATCAAAGGTAGTGGCTTTTGTGGAATGTTGACCAATGCACATCTGTGCTTGCAGGAGCTGGAATTTTTTTTTCTTGTGCCTTGGCTTCTACCGAGTCATGCAAGAGGTTTCTCATTTGACTTTTCACAGCATACATTAGTTTGATACTTTGGAAATGTTTTCTTAATTGTACTGTGCAATATGGCTGTAAAGCTGTTCATTTTTTTTCTAATTCAGCTTGCTTAGTTCTAGAGTACTTCATACTGTTTTATACGTAACACAAGTTTTCATATTGAATGCTGTACCTAATGTGAAAAGTTTTTTTTTTATCATTTAATTGAAATCAAAGTCGCTATTATGCTTACTGCTGGAACAGCCCATTAAAATGCTGGCGATTAGATAGAGGTTTTAAACATGTTGAGTGCCGTGGATATCTAGAAGAGGAAATATTGCATCTCAAAGTGGTGATTGTAGCAATACTAAGTTTCATTGAACTTCTCTTGTACTGTTCTACTGTTCTTGTACCGTTCTACTGCAGGATATTTTGTACTATTTGTGTCTTTTGCTATACTTGCTGTATTGTGTTGTTCTCTGCCGTGCTTGCTGGAATCTATATCCAAACACAGCATGTTGCATTAGAGTTTGTGAATTTCACAGAAGCACAGTGTACAGTGAAAATTAATTTGTTGTGAATAATTGTTTTGAAGAAGGTGTTCATATAATGATGTTGTATGACGGTGTTGCCTTGATAAAAGCAGAATTGTTGCTAATGTTTAAAATTAGTCAGTCAGCATTGTTATTTGCTTTCTTGGTTCAAGAAATTAAATTTTTTTTCAGGTTCTTTTTTGCATTGTGTTCAACTTTAGCCAATTTTCTATTCACTTTCCTGGCCTGTTTGTTGCATTGTGTTGTAGTGTCATGGAGGTCTGTAACAAAGTAGATTCAATTGCAGAGCCTTGCCAGCTTTAATGTTTTATGTGAGGCCCCCCAGGGGATTACTGGGCTGGTTTTTGCTTGAACTTTTGCTGTTGTGGTGCTCTGGTATTTCACATGCTTCTTGCTGACCGAAGTGCAGGGCCTGTGTTGCTGTGAACACACTTGTTTTGATTGCGTGACTACTATGGTCACCATGTGGTTGGTTGCGTTTTGTGCTCTTGTTTTTTGTATCTACTTAGTTCACTACTTAGAGGGGTCCATCGGCCCTGAATTTGCCTTTTTCACATGGCTGCTTCGTGCATGTGTTCCTCTCCGACTTTCCTACAGCTCCCGAGTTCCACTGGTTGAAAACAGACTGGCAGGTTCTAGTGCGCATGCTCAGTTCATGCTGCTGGCAGGTGCGAGTGACATACGGCATCAGTTTGCAAGCAAGCACTTACCACTTTGCATGCATAGTTGGTGGCTTGTGGAAGCGGATTGCACCTGCATCGCCCAAGTGTATTTGTTTTCAACCAGTTTTCTGGGTAGCAGACAAGTTTTTGCACTATCCACAGGGGGTGCCACATTTTGTGAAAAAGACAGGTTGTGTTCATTATCCCCTTCAGGCGCAGCATGTGCATTTTTCTATGCGACTTGAACATTATCAAATCTCGTCTATACAACGTACAATTTCCATAAATATGGCTGCAAAAAATGCGCTGACGTTTGAACAGTTATGTAGAAAGAGATCAAGTCAGGCATGCAGAATGAACACAAGGATCCAGTTTGTTTAATGGATGGCTCAGCATTTTATGGCAATTCTGGTACTGTTCTAGCGAGTACCAATTTTTGTTTGCTTTTTTGCAAACACTAGCGCTCTAAAATGCCTAAGATGTGTTGATTTTGATTTAGTTACGTTATGACTTATTTGACAAGATTTATCAAAAGAAGTATAATTAATACTTTGAATCATGCTATGGATAAGATCCTGTATTTTATTGTATTCTGCACTCCTGTTCCAGCCCTGTCGGGGCTGCAGTATATGTAAATAAATAACTGAGGATTTGACAGAATCAGCATAATTATTCAGCAGGGAAGGTTAGATTTTTTTTTTTGGTGTGCACTCCTGGCATGCTCCTTACAAAAATCTGAAATTTTGAAAATTTCCCTTCCACTGGATCTTAATTCACATCTAAAGGGGTTATACTCATGCTCGATCTAATTCTTGCAGTGGTCTTTGGAAGAACAAAATCTTATATAATCAAGCACAGTTTTGTGGGCTTAGTGCTGTGGAATCTACAAGGCAGGAGCAGGTGTGGAGTGAACAGATAATTGAGTGCTGTGCCTCTCCTATGCTTACAGTGAAGAAAAATTGTTTCTATGCACTTAAGCTGTGTCAGACATTTTAACACATTTACTTGTTAATAACCAATTTGCATCTGAAGCCAGTGATTTGCCGGCTATTGAGAGAAGAGCCAAAGTGCAAGAAGCCAGCGAATCGCTGGATGCTAGAAAAAGGCTTGCTTTAAATGCATAATAAAAAAAAATGGAGCTGCATACTTGGCTTCTCATCTTTGGTTTGTCGTTTTTGCGTTCCAGACAGCACTAGTTGCCTGCTGGTTTTGCAGATATATAGAAGGAGAAAAATTTTTTTCACTGATTGCTTTGAATATGAGTACAGTGCTACCAGGAGGCATAGTGCCTCATGGGTGCTGAAATTTATGCGCTGTGTTTTAACAGTGAAGATGGTGTGGACTGCTAAGACCCTTATCGTTTGAATGAGATGCAAAGCAGTCAGTGTGAGAGGGATTGAAAGGTGAGGAATTAACACGGACTCCGAGCCTGACTCATCAGACATTGCTTAAACACCAGCTTCAAAAGCTCCAAGAAAAGGAAATATTCTTCCATGTTATGGATTATGCATTTTACAGCAACAAAATCCAAAAAGTGACTGAAATTAAAATTTGATTGCACAACTGGTAATGCAGAAAATCTGCACTAGCTGGCAAGCAATGATTACTTTGCACGAAAAGATGCAGCCCATGCAGAGTGCCTATGCAGGGTCCCTGGCTCCCCTGCTCGCCTCCCTCCGGTCACGCTCGGCTGCACGTACGTACTTTGGAGATCTGGGTACCAAAAAACAATTTTCATCACAGACTGCATAGTTGACCTTGTTGAGTCTGTTGCTTAGATACTAGCGAAGGGAAAAACCAATTGTATCTCCATCCCTAATTCGTCTAAAGGCTTGTGAATGAGTTAAATGGCTGCTTCTATTTATATAATCTATACAAACTACTTGACCAACCTGGACCAAGAAAGGAGTGGAGTGCAAAGATTGAATTATGGTATACGCAGGCCAGTACAATAAAATACAGTCTATAAAATATGCCATGTAAATGCACTACTTTTTAAATACATTGAAAGAAACGTGGAAACCTGCTCTCAAGGTTGTGCATCGACAACCTGGTTTGAAAGACTTTCAGTCGGATGCTGTGATAGGAAAAAGGTATTTGAAACAGTCTTTAAACATTGAATTTTGACAAAAAAGGCTCGACAGCACCTTCAGTCTCCTCATCAAAGGACAGCTTGGTTTTCTGGATGGCTGCCACACTCACACCCCATTTGTTTAAAAGATGCCGTAACTGAGGTTGCCTTCGACGATTACGCAAACCCCTAATGTTAAAGGTAGGGACCTGAAATGCTGTAACGCCCGCCATTTTTGGTGCTTGTCTTATTGAAGGCCATCCCCTGTACTGGGGTGGCCGGCCTGCAAATCGGCGGCTTGTAGCGCAGACATCGCTTTTCGTTTTGAGGTGAGCCTTCCCAATGCCACCACACCAGGTGCCTTCTTCTCATTGCCATCAACACACACCTCTTCATCTGCAGGACGCTTCAAAGGTGCGCTGTTGTCCATCGTCTCTTTCGAGACAGCCGAGGCTTCGGCTCATGAAGCCGAGTGGACCATGTCACTCGCAACCACGCTGACAGCCGACGGGGCACCGAACACATTAGAAGCTGACACTTCACGTGACTCACTACTGCACTGCGGCGACGAATGGGGCATCGCCGGCCCAGAAGGCATGTCGCACATTCACTGGCTGAAGCGCCTCCACTGACTCTACAGCAGGGGTGTTCTGCTCTCGTGATCATTGGGTGACAGCTGGCTTCTGAGCAGCAAGCACAGGACTCAAAGTAGCAGACCCGGGCAGACTCAGGTCCGGTGGCTTTTTTGTCTGGAGACGGGGATTCCTGTTTTTTCGTACTTGCAGGCAGACCCTTGCCGTTATTCGGTGCAGAAGCCTTCGGTCCATCTTCTGTTTGGAGCTCATGACCCAATTCACCCGACGCTTGCACAACATCCGACACATCCATAATGTGCTCTGACACCACTTCATCCTCATGTGCCCAGCGGCCTTGGCGTAACCTGTAACTCATAACACAGTTGTCTACTGTGTGCCCAAAACGTCGGCACTGGGTGCATCGAGGCGTACGACACTGACGCCGTACATGGCCCTCACGGTTACAACGAAGACACAGCGGAGGCCTGCCTGGGATCACAGCTAAAGCTTGTACCCCGAAAACATTGAGCGTGTGAGGAATTGTACTTGCTAACACTCTATCCTTGAGCGTGAGCGAGATTTCATGGTTCACTGTTTCCATGTGCTCCATTCCGGGGCACCGCCACTTATCATGCTCGATAGTTTGTAGATTTCCAAGAGGCTCCAAAGCTTCCACAGTCCTCCGGTGCTCAATATAGCACGAGAGCCAAAGAAGCTTAAGTTTCACGTTTTTGGTGTCCGGGTCGAACACGATACATTTTAGACCTTTGACGTAGAACTCTGCTTTGTCAATAAGCTTCTGTTTTGAGGAACTGCTCTCGCAGGTAACCGGTCAAACGTGGCTCATTTGGTACTGGCCAATACACAGAATCTCACGAAGGTCCACAATCTGCGCGAGCGCATCTCGGAAGTCGGGAGCACGGTATGGGCGACCCTTGAGGGCAGCATGCAGAGAGACAGTGTTGAGGACAATATTACTAGTAGGTAGTCGAGGGAAGACAACTTTGTACGAGTCCGTGACAACTTCAGGTGTCGAGAGTCCTCAGCCAGCGGCCGATGCGCAGCCGATCACACCTTGTGTTAAACTGCAACACACTGTCGTGCTGTGCATTGAATATCGTCTTCATCATCAACTTCCATCTGCGGCACAAACAGATCAGATGAGCTTAAGCTCGATCAGAGCTTAACCTGAGTCTAATATTGTCGCCAGACGTGCTGACAACCCAGCAAAGCAAAACCATGATCCACTCGGGTTAAACAAATGCTTTCACTCGTCTACTCGGTTTAACTGCATTTTTTACCATTTTTTACCCTACCATTTTTTACACATCAAAGAGGTGTGGCTTCCTTCAAAGTAGGCACTTAGTGCTTGCATCTCTTAGAAGTGCTGTTTATATCTGTTTAGTTTGTGTAGCCGTCCTTGAGCCATTTCAAACTAAATATGCCTGCACGCCTGAAAGCGATAAGGCCAATGTGTTTATTTGTGTAGACCACGTCATGACAAACCTACTCAGAAACTCTGCCAGAAACGTTGAATGGTTACCAAGTTGTATACTTCATGCTTATATAGAGAGCTCATGAGTGTGAATTGATACACCACAGAAGCTCTCTGTGCCTTTTTACACTTTCTTCCCCTGTTGGTAGCTTTTGACCGGTAATTTAACGCATTGCTTTGGCTGTGCTGCACACATTTTAAAGTGGATTGCATGGTAATGCTTTTTTGCTCGTTTTATTTTTCACATTCCTTGTTTTTTTTTTTTCTTAAAGGGCCTCAGAAGGGGGCTCTCAGTAAAGTTGCAGTATGTATGGAATATTAAAGGACGTTGCTTCACAAGTATCCTTCAGCAAGAATTTTTTTAATGCATTTTGTGGAAGATGAATTCTGTGCAGTCAAAATTCGAACTTCCACATCTTCATGCCTTTCCCCCTCCTCTCGTCAGTTTTTGCAGGCCAAAACATCGGCGCTCCTCTGCCAGCCCCACCCATTCGGCCCTCCCCTACCTCTGCCGGTTGCCGATTTCCCGCTCTCTTTTGAGGTCTCTCATGTGGCATGAACGCTCGGTGGCCTGTACTCTATATAGTGCAAGCATTTTAAAGCCAAGCTCGAACACCCTTTTCTGTGGCCCTTTAATGGCATTTTATTGCTGCACATCCCACTACATTGTAGGATAGAGCATTAGATATAGTTTCACTATTAATTCGAGTAAGTCCTGGTGAGAAAGAAGTCATCAGGTTGATAAAAAACCGCTATAAATGGTATAGTATGTGGTGTTTTAATTTTATGAAGTGACACTTTGGTCTATGTGGGACGACCGCCATAGTGGAGGGCTGCAGATTAACTTTGTCCACCATGGATTCTTTTATGTTTGCTGACAATGCTCAGTCCACAGGCATTTGCATTTTGCCTCCATCGAAATGCGGCCACTACAGCCAGGATCCAAATCAGGAACCTTGGGATCAGAAGCTGAAAACCGAATTCACAGAGCCACCGCAGTGAATTAATGTGTTATAGGGATACTTCTATGAAAGTATGGAAGCCTTAATTAGAACTGTATATACAGCGTGTTTCACCTAAGACTTTACGCAATTTTTAAATGTGGGCTTTTGAGTTAGAAGCGCGCTTTTTCAGCATAGCATTGTCCCTGGTGTAGTACATCAGAATATAGCTAAAATGAGCTAACTCGAAGGCTGGTCAACTACTATAGAATAGTTAACTTTTTGACTATTACCGTTAGTCTCCTTAATTATTGAGAGGCATGTAGCCCGCCGTAAGTAATATTCATATCAGTTTTTAGAATTTAAAAAAGTGATTAATCTCGGCACTGTGGGCCACAAAATTTTGCCTACATCGCGTCAAAATACATGTGCTTTCGAGAAGCTTGCAGGCAAAGCAACTTCTCGATCCAGTGCACATAACGTGTCAGAATAGCCACAGTTTGTTAGGCCACAGCGCTGAGGGTAACCACATTTTCGAAATTTTAAAAACTGATATGGACATATCTTACGGTAGGCTGCAGCCTCTCTGTATTTGAGGAGCCTAACAGTAGTAGTTAAAAAGTTAACTATTCACTTTTAGTTAGCCAGCCTGCTAGTTAGCTTGTCTTAGCTGTATTATGATGTAGTACATCGCATGCACTGCTGTGCCAAAAAAAGCGCTCTTCTAACTCAAAAAGCCTATTTTTAAAAACTTTGTAAAGTTTTAATTGAAGCACCTTGTATATTGAAACATCAACTGTGCTCCAACATTACATAAGTACTAGAACTGATGCTGAACTAAGGAAATGTTTGTTAAAGACAATGAAACAGCATTTGTGTTTATATGTAAAAAGGAAACATATAAGTAACCTACCATTAGCATATTTTGCCAGTCTATTGTATAATGCCTTTCTTGGCACCTTGACACTAAGCAGTGTTTGTGTGGCTGCACTCCCATTCTTGCCTTCTGACACCCATGCTGATTGATGTCAGGCTGTTGGTGTAGCAATTGTGTGACTGCAATCACATTCATTCAAACAGCCATTTCCCCCATTCTTTGCACAGACGGCCTTACTGCCCCTCTTGCTTGCTTTATATTCCCAGTCCTTTCTATTGCCTACCTCTCATTTTCTTTGGCCACTCCTTTAACCCTTGAGCCTCACTAGTTTTCGACCTCACATTGACTAATTTGGGGTATGCCCATGAGTAGGTAGCACCTGAAAGTACGGAAAGCAACCCACTGGGGTAAATATGCTAACCCAAGTCAAACACTTTTGCTGCGACATGTGCAAAAACTGTTCTCAGTGGTTCTTTGGTGCCAGTATTATGAATTTCCATTGGTTTCTTGTTTATAATTTCGCTAGGTTTGTAAAATTTGAGTACACTAATGAATTTTATTTTACTAAGGGCTTTTTACTGTATATTTAGCGCTGCAGTGGGCTTTTCATGCAGACTAGAATAAGCAGAGTAGGGGAAATTAAGGGCTCATTAAGCTATGGATTGCAGAATGAGCATTCATAAATATTTGGACATTGGTTTTCTATCCAATCAGGTGATATTCATTCCAGCGGCTGGAGTATATGTGTCCCGTTATAGCTTCAAGCTTTTCAGTAAGCTTTTGCCTGGCTACGCAGGAATAAATTTTTTTTCTGCAAACTTGCATTCTGCAAACTTTTGTCCATGACTAGATAAGAAAGAAGCCAGCAGTCACCAAAATCATTAACTATGTTTTGAATGACTGTTAGTTTTGGTGCAAGTAGAAGCAGGTGCCCTGCAGCTTGCATTTGGATGATATGCCAACTGGTGTCTTGATGGTAGTATAGCCATGAAATGATTTTTATACATCTTGATTTCATCTGCTGCTCTTCTTGCAATGTCATTGTGATGTGATGTTATTACCACTGACACACAGAGCGCTGCGCTGCAAAATGTGGTTCAGTCTGCAGCTCAAAGTCTTAATGCTTCAGGTATGGCTGGCGTACGGTGTTGTCAGCTCAGTGGTGAACTGCAAGACCATTTGTACTCTTTTTGGAAAATGACGAATAGAATCTTTTTTGTTTTTCGTAGCTGTTTATGCTGCACAGAACTCCATTAAGAGACAGAAAAGTATTTTAGCAAGGTGAAAAGTTGGGCTGGTTGGTGCATGATCTTGTGGCAGGAACAGCGCAGCACGAGACAAAGAAGAGACAGGTGGGACACGACGCTGTCGTGTCTCGCCTGTCCCTTCTTTCTCTCGTGTTGTGCTGTTCCTGCCACAAGGCAGAAAAGTGTTAGCTTCTTTGTGGATTAGTCATCATGAACCATTTATATACATAGAATTTCATACTTCACTTGTACTACTAAGGTTTTAGGTGCAAGTGGTCATTGTTCTTTGCTTTGTACTTTAGTTTCAAGTTGGAGTTCATCATTCTTTGGATCGATTTGTAAGTATTAGTTTTCACATGGGATAAAAAGTCTGCTCCTCCTTGTGAGTATACAAAAAGCTTTATGTAATGATATGCTTCATTGAGAGTTTAAAGAAGAATACTAATTTATTGTTGCTGCAGTTTGGTGATACCAAAGTATTGGTAGATGATAAAAGTTAGCAGTTTTGATCCCTGTATGCTTATTATTCCAACATGCACATTTGTTCTCCCAGGTATAGCATTTCTTTGTATAAAAATCACTTTACTCTCAGCATTTTGAATTTTCTTGGCCAAATGTAACTCAGAAATTTCACACCATGCCATTTATAACAGGCATTTGTGGTGAACATCTCGAAAACAGTATTTAAATGAATGATGTTCTATAGACCAATGTAAAATTCCAAAATTACATTCACTGAAACAAAGCTGTTTGGTTCACCCAGCTATTACCATATTCACTTGTGCAGTGAACACACTTTTTTATCCCAGAAATTTACAAAAATTTGGTGGTGCGTTCATTATGCAGAGTTATATATTAGTCAACATTTCCATTCTGGCAAGAAAAATAGCACGTGTGCATGATGTGAATGCATCTATTGCATGATTAAGTATGGTAACTACACATAGACCAGTTTTTGCATTTTTGTGAAGTGCTTTTGTGAACAGTGGACAGAAACGGTGCTCTTGGCAGTTTCGTATGATACAAGTGGCATCTCCAGTATATAAAAAGCTGGAGATCTGTCATGTCTTACAGAGTGGCTGAGTCTGTTTGTAGCCTTATGGAAATGTATGTAAATGCTAACCCTGATTAGCAGTTATGTTGGTGTGCTAGTTTTTATTTTCACATAATGCTTGGGATTTGATAGCCATCGCTGACCTAACTTTAGCCATATCATCTATTTACTGTGCACTCAGATATGAATACAGCTGCAATCTGCAGGAGAGCTGCTGTTTTGTCAAAATTGTGACATAAGTACATTTATTGGCAGCATGAAATATTTTTAGACAGTTTTTATGGGTACTGGTTCACAGTGCATTTAATGTAATTGACACATTTTATTAGAATACTGAAGTGCTCTTTGACTGCAGACCACCAGTATCAAGTGGTGTTCTTGAAATAAATTTTTCTTTTTTTCAATACATATACAGCCCAGACAACACAGCTACATCCTTAGGACGTTCAGCAAGGCGGAAATTTGGGCGAGTTGGTAAGTATTCATCGTTTTTCTCACAATGCAACAAGAACGGGACGCGAGACGAAAGACAACTCGAACAAGCACTGACTATCAACTCTTTTTTTATTTAAGAATGAAAGGCGTATATATAGACATTGAAGGATTTATCAAGACCACAAATTAAAGTTATCTGGAAGACACGTGGGAAGTCAGACAACTCAATTCCCTCTTGGATAACGCAATGGAAGGGATGCTAATGCACATCGTGCCCCAGTGATGAATATAGAAGGCCTCTATTACCTCACATATTAGTTTGCCGCTGTGTCTGAACAGGATGCGCTTGTTCTTGTAATCAGGAACGCATTGAGAATTCTAATAAATTTCTTTATTGCTCCTTTAGAGGATTTTTCATATTTTAAAATTTAGACGATTTCTGTGTTGACAAAACAGCACAAGGACAATGCACACATTGATGCATTCCTTGGTCTACTTGGATCATTCTCAGGATTAATCTGAGGAAGAAGGATCAGTGGAAGGATCTATGCAAGGTACTTTGCTGCTAGGCAAGTGCTACATATGGTAGGTGCAAAAGACAATTTGAAGGAGAGGCTCACAGCATTCAACAGCATTCAGGCGCTGTAGCAGTGATATCTCATTCCAGGATGCCTAAATTTTCCCAGTCGGCTACCAGTGCATGCTCGGTCTAGAATGCCAGGTTAAATAAAAAAAAGGTTAAAGTACTTGAAAAAAAATTAAGTGCCCTTCTGTTGTGTATAGACCTTTTCATTGTTTACTGAGGTAACTGGATTTTAAGAAAGAAAAGGCACAGTAGCTGTCCACTTTTCAGTGGACACGTCAGCTGAGCCATGATAGAAGAGACGGAAGTTGAACATTTCTTGTGTTTGAACATTTCTTGCGCATTCCGTAGAGAAGATATGATGGATTCTTGGGTTCTTGCATTAGTGCATCAGTGGCATGTGCTAACATATGTGTAAAGCGCTTCCTAATATTCGTCAGACAAGACATGACAAGACTGATCATTGAAGCATGCTCCATATTATTATGGCTGGGACTGCAACATTCTGCCAATGTCTTCTGGATCTAAAATGATTGTCTGGGATATGAAACGGATATATTATTTTGATGAAACAGCATTTTACGAACTGTTCTGTAAGTATGAAAGTCATGAAAGTCTAGTACACAAGCATATGTTTTGGTGCTGTGTACATGGATACAGGTCTCTGACTCCCGTCGTACGCAGAGTCGTAAGACATGCCAGTTGCACACATGCGAAGCTAGGCCAGCGGCTCGTCTTGCGCTGAAGTACGCGATTCTTGGCCGATCGTTCAGTGTGAGTAGAACCCCACTTGCTGCGCGGACAACAGTATTCGACCAGTAGCTTGTCTGTGCAGCTATGAAAAACCCCATGCATTAGGTCACAGTCGGAAGCTTCCAACTGTGAGCATGCACCGCTGCTGCGTAAATGAACGTATATGTGTTCATGTGTACGTTCGTTTTTCCCTTTCCTGGAAGCGACCATATTATATGCTTGAGACAAAATTAACATTACGCATTATGTGGCTCATATATGAGCAAAGCTTGGAATGCAGATCCGCGGGAAAAAAAATTATTTCTGCATCGCGTTGATTGCTAGCCAGTCAACTGGTATTCACTCCATGGGATGGAGCTCACACATACCACCTCATGCATTTTTCCTTTTCATTGATCTGCATTGCCCGACCGCGGAGAATTTTTTTTTTTTTTTTTTACCGCGAATCCGCATCTCGCAAAATTTTGACCAACACTGTTCCCCCTCACCCCTGGTGGGTGGAGCCGGCACGATAGCCACTGAAGACGCGTTGAAGAGATCGCACATGATGCTGTTCTGCTGCCAGTTCTCTCTGCAGAGTGGTTGTAGAGTGGTCGGGCGACTAAATTTGGCCCGCGTACTTGGTACCGGGCCGGATCCTTTGCCGTCATTTCGTGGGTCTAACAAGCGCACAACAATCCTTCTGAAAGGGAACCTGTGACGATGAAGTCAAAAATAGTTAATATTTTAAGGAAATACCTTTGTTATCCGTTCTCAGCGACGCACGAAAATTACAGAAGTTTCGCATGGCTGCTTGCGACCGGCTTTAATCGTGGTTTCAGATATACTTAAATATGGCGCGCCGGAGAGCGTGATTTAGCGTTACTAGACGAAGGCTGGCTTGGCTCGCGGTACGCTGCTGGTTGATAAACACCTGTGAATATATTTGCTCATGCATTTAAATTGTTGTGAAAATATTGCGAATTACTAGTACTCCGCAGCAACACTTTTATATTATGTAAAACGAAGCAACTTGGAACAAATTCAAAACCAGAACTAATGTTTTGTTCTAGCTCATTTTAAGTTTTTAAGCTCGTCGTACTTTGCGTGGAGTGCGATTTCGGGTGGAATGAAGACAGCAGAGCACAACCTCGGTGTTTCAATGCTGCTAAAATCTGACAAAAGTGGCCGCTTCGCGAGCGCGCCGCGTTTAGCCAGCTCGCGTCGAGCAGCATCGACGCCTGCAGCGAAGAAGAGCGCTCTCCGGCAATGCCATTCGTTGCTTTGGCGTGAAAAGCCCGCTGCTGCCGCCGCTGCACTCTCCATCTTCTTCTCTCCACTGACTGACGTCGCCCATGCCACCCATGCGCGGCGGCTGCACAAGGAGCGCTCGTCCCACTCGAGGATCCGCGATATCGCCTTGCGGCCTTAAACCTCTTCGGTGAGCACTTCCTGCCGTGTACTTCACCCGAAGAGATTACGGTGCCTCCACCGCAGATGGAGATAACTCTTGTGTATCTCGGTTGCGTGGTCAAATACAAGATGCGATGGCTCCGACGAAACTAAGTGCTTCGACTCGCCTTTGAAGTCGGGCCCCCAGCGCTGTCCATTCGCGAATCATGCCTTTGGCCGCTCAGCTGCTACGGCTCGGCGTCGTGGCCGCCTCTGGCCTCGACGGAGTCCTGTGTGACCACGGACGATCGGTGAACACGACCGTCACTGGAGGACTGCCTCTGCTGCGGGTCTGGCAGCTGTGGGGCCCCGCTTCTGAACCCGGCCCGTTCGTAACGGCAGCCTCGGACGTCGTACGCACCTACCAAACGTGGCTCTTTTCCATAGCGGCAGCGTGCGTCGTCGGACTCAGCGGTGTGTTCCCGCTCCTGCTGGTTCCAGTGGACACTGGAGTCAACCTGAAGCAGAATCGCAGTAAGTGTGATACCTACTGTCTGTTTTTTTTTTCCTTTTTATTCATTTAGCTGTCAGCTGGATTTATTTTGCCTCTCCCGCAAAGTACGCATAAAAAAGCATAAGTACTGAAGTCATAGACCACGCTACACTCGATTAAGTTTTCCATGCCGTCGCGAGTTGAGCACAGTTAGCTATATATCCTAGCACAACTGCCTTCTCACCCGCGCGAGCGCGCGTCGTGAGAGGGAAAGGGAAAAATGCTCGCAGTTGGAAATGCATGTGCGGGTTTAATTCAAGCGGTCGTAGTGAAGAGGCACTGCAACCACTTGGGGGCTTATCAGTGCGCTGAAGTGCCGTGATACACGCATGAGAGGCTGAGAAGCGCCATGTGTCGAGTAGGAAGTGCGCTCATTTCTTTTCGGTTCGCTTTGGAACTAATATCTTTACCTACTTAACAATACGATTAACGCGTCTAGTGTGAAAAGGCGCATATGTTTTGTTATCTCATATATCACTGTGTTCGGTACGTTACACACGTGTTCCGCACATGCAGCTGCAGCTTTTCCCATTGATCCCTTCTGAAGTGCTACAGTAAGTGCAGTTTGTCACCTGCGCGTTCCTCCTATGCTGAGTGCGAGCCTTGACGAGTTGGTACAATTCCTGCATTTAACAATCAGTGAAAAGACAACCGCAGGACAGGAGAGAGAAGTTTACAGGACAACACTGCACTATCTGTCTTTGTTTGGATAAAAGAAAATGGCACTACGAGGCACCTGTGCATGCCTCACACACGTAAGCGAAAGGTGCATTGAATCATAAACAATTAATTCACCAGTCAAATCGTGAACTCATTTCTTGACCTTTGGCCATTTTCGTGTTCGCCAGTGACTTTTCGAATCATCTCCTTCCACTTTTTATCATTGCATTTGAGACCTGATTCATGTTCTATTGGGGCTAGTGTATAGTATTGGTGCTAATGGCACTGCGAAGTTTTAACAAGGACCTTTTCAGCATGTTTCTTGTCTTTATGTGTAGTGTTTTTTTTCTACAATTTAACTCTGTCTTCTGCTTTCAGGTGGCTGCAGGACACTAAAGCTACTGCTCAGCTTTGCTGTTGGGGGCCTCTTGGGTGATGTGTTTCTTCACCTTTTGCCAGAGGCTTGGGGACGCCTACATAGAGGTGTGTGCTCACACAGATCAATATATTAGTTTTGCATTTTCTTGCCCACATGCTAATCGCCTTTAGAGTTATTCAGTTTAGCACCTGCATTGCATGCGTCTTGCAACAATTGCTCCAGCACTATTTAATGGCATAAGCTTGTGACAGAGCTGGAGCTCTGTGTGGAAGAATGGAAACTGTTCTTAATTTTATTTATGGCATTGCATTAGCTTCACACCACTTCTCTGCTCCTATAGCTTTTCATGTGATACATTTACTACTTGCTACAAAGCCTAAAATTGACAACAATAGCTGTGTACAAAATTTTTTTTGTTGTCATTGTACGACTTGGTAAGCATATGACCCATATCACGTACAATACCCATGAATGAGGGATCACATAGCAGCATCATTGTTGCTGATGAAATCAATGGTGCACTCAAATTCTCCAAAAGGAGGCACTTGAGAAGTTTCATGTAGTATTGTGCATAAAATTCTTGCATCAGTTTTAGGCCTTCAGCATGGTAATTCTAGAATTCCCTAATTATGTTCCCAGGATGCTTGACAAGCGAGCCTTACAGTTACCTAATATATGCTCTAGACATGTGTGACTCTCAGCTTAACTTTGTGCTTTATTCCTTGAGCAAAAACCATTGTTCTGCTGTACTTTCTTCATATGATATTGGCTTAATAACTGTTGGCTTGGCCCTTTGTAATGCCTCAAAGTAATGAAAATTTCTTAATTTTATGTATGCAAGATTGAAGTTGGTTAGTATAATAAAAAGTGCTAGTGATATATACAGATGGATTGGGAATATCAGAAAAAGACAGGTAAAGGAGCAGAAATATATTTTTATGCTATCGTTAGTAGTTTATGAAAAGGAAGCAATACATGTTTTATTATGTAAGTGTGCTGGCTGTCATTATGATTATTTTTGCAGTTGATTGATTTCAGTAACACACAAGTAATATTCCAATTTGCCTCACTGTTGACTGTGCAGATATGTGAATTTTTGTGCAAAAGCATTGCAAGCCATTTCATGTAGGTAGAAGTAAGGCGCATTTGTAAAGATAAGCATATTTGTGTGTTTTAAATCTGTCACAGACTTAAAGAAAAAAGAAGTTACAGTGGGGTATATCACGAATTAAAGTTTCCTTGAACAGCTAACTTTATGGCCAGCTACAGTTCTTGCCACATCAACCAGTGAGTTCATTGTCAGCACACCGGTGCCTTGATAAAGCATACCATAGTTTTCTTGAACGACTAAATTCAAAAACAGGGTCCACTCTGACGCTGCACATCTTTCTGCCACTATCGTTCTGTGCAAGATGTACAGTCTAGTGTCTCGACACGGCCCATTCGAGTCGCAGTGTTGATAATGTTCATTCATGGCCTCCAAAATTTGGCAACGCGTCAGGGCTCAGTCAGGTTCAGCAAACCCAGCTTTGATGCCCAATCTCTGAGGCCGTGGCTCATGCGTAGCTCCACCCCTCTCCACTACAGGGATGTGGCACTAGATTATTAGTTGTCATTGGTGGCAAAAGGTAGTTTTTCTATTCAAAGCTGATAAAGCTTCGCTCTTTCACGTGTTTACTCGTTTTCTACGAATATTCGGGTAAATATTCCATTCATATTTAATTCGGATTTTTAGCAACACTGTTCGTATTTGATTCGGCAGCAAAGCTACACTACTCGTATTCAATTCAGTTTTGAAGAAGTACTATTGGCACAACCCTACAGCGTGTCCCTCTAGCGGCCGCCAGTTGCAACTGCAGGTTTTCCCTACAGAAGAGGGTACAACAGAGGGTGGCTGTTATAAATCTCTTTGCAATAGCCTCTTGGGCCTACCTTAAGTCACAGTGAATAGCCATGCTTGGCTTCATCAAGTCAGAGTATGTTTGCTTGACCCATCTGTGGAAAGACAGGTCACACCTGCCACGCAGTAAGTTGCCAACGCTTAATCTCTTACTCAAGGAGTGTTGAGAACCAGACTGTGTGTCCTTGATTGAGGCTGCTATGTGTGGGCTCCACTTGCGCATCTGCGTGAACGTAGAAGCTACTAGCACTGAACCTATAGTTGTCCACCCACCACGGTGACTCAGTAGGCTGGTGATCCGAAGGCCACAGGATCAAATCGCAACTGTGGCGGCTGCACTTCGAATGCCCTTATGTTGTACAATGTCAGTGCATGTTAAAGAACCCCAGGTGGTCTAAACTAATTGGGAAGTCCTCCACTATGGCCTTCCTTATAGCCTGTGCATGCCTTGTGAAAATGATGGCGAGGTGTCTATGTTGATGCCAGCGAATGAATTAGATTAGACAATACTTGCCGCTCTTTGAGGTCTCTAATCAGAAATAAACCTATCAGTCAAGGGAGTAAGTGACGTTAGGCTGAGAGGTGTGTTTTGTGATGACATGCTCCACTGAAGCTAACATTACAGAGGGAGCCCTGTCGTCTCGTAATGTATACATGTGCTGTGGTTATTTGCATCAACGTTTGCCCAGGGAAAGTGCTTCTGCTGCTTATTTCAAATTTTGTCGTCAAGCTTAACTGCGGATGGGGATTGCACGCAGGAAGGCTACGGTTAGAGTGATGTTTTCAACAGTACGCAGTATTGGGCGAGTTGGTTTTTGTTGATCATATTGTTCCAGCGCGATGATGGCAAAGGACAGAAAGAAATACGACACGGGTATTACCAACTGGGAATTTATCAAAACAAAAAACAACAAAAGAAGCATCAAACAGTATCAGAACAGGCAAGTACTTATCCAGTGCCTCAGTTTTTGCATCGGCTCTCAAGTCGCCCCTGCCCTCAGTGACATTTTGCTGACGAAGGTGGATAAGAATAATTGCAAATGCATGTGGGTGGAGCTCGGAAGCAGGCTTCTGAGATGGCCAGTCCTCTCCCATCGCCAAGGGCCTTCATTGAGCCAACCTGGTAAACGGGCGTGTTTCTCTCGGCGTGGCCGGCAAGAAACCTTTGAATGTGTATTGATGCCACCGGGTCGACGGACAGGGAGCCTGGTCTGACCCTGGTGTCTGTGGGCGCGACTGTGGGCAGCCGCGAAGAAAACATAAGCTGCCAGCCTGCGTGATATTCGAACGCTGAACGCTTTAAGGAATCGAGTCTCGCGAGCTGTGCGGCCAGGCTAAGGTCTCAGTGAGGTCAGTGGTATCAGTGACGAAGACGAAACTTGTCGTATATTTTACGCATGAGTGCAGAACAGCAACAGCACTTGCTGTGGCTACACTCTTGGTTGCCGGTGGCACACAGTAGAATGGGATCTCTGCTTTGTACTGTACGCCTTGTCTCACTGGGCCTATCAAACCCTGGTGCGTCAGTGAATGTGCCATTCGACTGTACCAGGCGTTTCAGGGAAGCCAGCCACGAATTCTTTAAAATAGGGTTTTGAGTTAGGGAGGAGCATTTTACAGCATAGTAATACCAGTGTTGGTGGACGTAAAAAAACGAACAGGCAATTCATGTTAACTAGTAAGTGATTAACTAAATTTAATAGTTAACTTTTTAACTATTATCTTTAGGCACCTGATTGCGTTTAGAGATCTGTAGCTGGCCATTAGTAATAACCATATCAGTTCTTAGAATTTCGAAAACGCGATTATCCTCGCTGCTATGGCTCAACTAATTTGGGCCACTTCCCGCGCCATTCGAAAACTGCGTGCTGTGGGAGAGCGCAAAGCAACGTCAATCAAATCGCGATACTCCATGACGCGATACTATTTCGACAAGTTACGTGTACTGGAGTGGTTGCTTTGCTTGCAAGCCTCTTGAAAACGCATGTATTTTGGCACGATGTAGCCAAAATTTGCTGGGCCACAGTGCCGAGGGTAACCGCGCTTTCAAAATTCTAAAAACTGATATGGATATTACTTACGGTGCGCTACACTCCTCTCAATAATTAAGGACCCTACCAGTAATGGTTAAAAAGTTAACTATTCAATATTGTTTAACCAGCCTGCTAGTTAACATGTCTTAGCTGTATTCTGATGTACTACGCCACTGACAGTGCTATGCCGAAAAAGCACTCTTCTAACTCAAGATTCCTACTTTTAAAAATTGTGTAGTCTTAGGAGAAACATCCTGTATATTCGTGTGTAGGTCGCGCGTTTGGTTTCAGTATCCTCTTGTGCGGGTATTAATGTGAAAGCATTGTATGGCTCATTGGCAGCGAAACCCGGCATTGGCGTTGACTAGCAGCAGTGGTCCCAAAGATCCCAGATGACGTCAGCATGGTATCAGAGAAAAATAAAATTTGTTCCGAAGGTGCGGGGAACTGAACCCAGGGCTTTCAGCCGAGCACGCAACCCATAGGCCACAAAACCGCATTGCTTCTTGAGGAACAAAGGTGAACTTAGTATATGCATTGCCTTACTACTGTATTGTAATGAGTAGGTGTGTCATTACAGAGGAAGAGAAAAAATAAAATAAAAAAGGAAATAAAATAAAAAATTATTTAGCATTCAAAGCTAGCAAGTAGTCTATACCTCCATGTGTTTCATAGACTTTAAAAACTGGGGTAGCCTTAAATATGGGCTTTCAATTCTGTGTGCCAGCCCCCTCTTAAAAAAAAAAGTAAAGGATAGAAGCAGATTGAGCACTGTATCACGGACATAAAGTCCACCTTGTTGTTACAATCCTCCTGAGTAAATCTACAGGCAGTGTTTCACAGCTTGCAAGAGCGAAAAAAATAATGGACCAAATAAGCCCCCTTTCACGCGCTCACACAAGCACGCATACACAGCACATTCTAAGTATTTAAATGCCTTAACTGCCCACCTACTTTCATCCAATTTCCTCAGGCGTTTTTCATATAATATTTTACTCTGACCTTCCCATGCTTCGAACGATGCCTAACGCATGTCTGCCTGTACTGCCTCAATTGTGGTTTTGTTGTGGGTACCTAGTTCTAATCTGCCGACAAGTGATTTATTTGTAACCATTTCTAACCTCGCCTCAATTTCTGCCCTGAGACACAAAAGTGCATTCCCAAGGGTAAGCTCTGGCACCATTATGTCTTTCCAAATTCCTCCCGGTACTGCATACCTGTTATACCCCTGTAATGTTCTATGCTTCATTATCGTGGCATCTCCTCACCCTTTCTCTCTTGTAGTCTGTTCGTGCTTTTCCATGTACGTCTGTCCTTCGTTTACCCATACCCCTAGATATTTGTATTCTGCCAGTTTAGGTATCTCATTTCCTTGTTCTGTGAGCAAGTGATTTGTGGAATTGTTAAATATCATCAAACCTGACTTAGTGGTGCTAAAGGGAAACCCAGAGCATCTCTTCTCCACAAGTGTTAACCAGAGTCTGTTTTAACCACTGTGCCATCGGGTCAAGTCGAATAAATACATATTCACCTGCCCCAAAAAATATTGTATTGGAAGTAATAAAATCACTTTTATAAAATCACTCCTTTATTGCACAGTAAGCTGGAAACCTGGGGCATGTGCAGTGAACGGGCGGTTATTGCATGAGAGCCAACTAATTAACTTTAGAATGCACCACTGTCTGCTACAACACCAGCAACGCGGCGGGGAAGATTTTCTTAGTGTGTGTCCACAAGCTACTGACCTGCCTGCAGTCTTTTTCATTATAACTCAATTGCATCTCAAAGTTCGTTGCAGGATGCGTTGTGGAGACCCTTTTTTTTTTTTGCAAGTTTGACTTTCAGTGTTCCCCAAACTTTTTTTTTAATTTTATTAAAATCAGCAGCTTTTGGTGGCTAGTCGATTGTCATCACAGTGAGGCTCGCCTCCACTTGACTTTTCACGACGCCTGCTGTGTGCACTGGTGGTAACAAATCTTGCTGGAGAAGGCATAGTAATCCATCGTGAAAAGGGCCATCCAGCAGGTGCGGAATGAGTTCCTGGTCAATGATTGTCTTGTAGCCAGCACAGAAGCGTCCACGAATTCGATGACTAGGACTTCGCACATGCACGCGCACACACGAACCCCTATAGCTCCATTGTTAACAAAGGCTATTACAGAAATACACTGTGAATAACAATACTAACCTCATAAAATTTGGCGTGTACCCTTCCTGCTTCTTGGACCACTCTGTTCAGATGTCACGGTCCTCTGTGAGTACGACATTCCGCCAGTCACTGGTGCTCCGTTGAGCGTGAGCTTGTGCGTAAGCAAGCCTTTTCGCCTCCGGAGAAGGTAGAGGCTTTTGTGCTGCACTTCAATAATTCAGGCCTGCTTCTTTTAGCTTTTCGTGTACTAGTTCTTCGCTAATGTTGAGCGAAACCACATCCTTTATCTGGGCGGCTGTCATGAAGGGATTGTCACAAGCAGGAGCAACCAAGAGCCTGTTCTCTTTTTCATTTGTCTTGCGGTGGTAGTCGCGAGGTGCGTCACCGGTCTGCCCTTTATCTTGGAAAGCCCTATTTACAGTGGTTTGCGTAGTTCCCGCTATACTCTGTCTATATTCATCTGAAACATTCCGGGCAGTGACATTCTATAGCTATGCATATCCTTTTGCCGTTCGGTACTCGGGGAGTAATTTGCGCAATTTGCATGCCCCTCAGCTAAAACAGAAGTTCTGAAAATGTAGCAGCATACTGAGAGGCAGCTTAGACACTCAAACTTTTCTGCACTAGATTCATTGAAAACGTTTTGGGTGCATGCTGTGTCAACCTGAAAATTCATGCTTTCATCTGTGCTGTGAGCAGCCGACCAGTGGGAACAGACGACGCTACGACTGACAAGCGCTCTGCGCGCATGCGTGTGCTCTAGTCCATTTTGCAACTGTGGTCCTGCATCGGACACGGGGCGACCATCTGGTTGACGCTTCCGTAATATTGATGAAAACGTATAGAGCCGTGCATACATTTGGATCTTGACTGGCACTAGGCTACCGCTACCAGTGAAACAATACGACACTGATCATTGAGAACGAAAGAACCCTGAGAACTAAAAATGAACTTGCTCAAAACGAAATGCTGGGCTAGTTGGTACTTCCTGCTTACATTCACACATGCGGCAATGAACACGGACAACAGGGAGACACCAGAAAGCGCTGGCCGAGTGACCTGGCCTTGCACGAGGCTACCGCTATCACTAAAACAATATGACACTGATCGTTGAAAAGGTTGGTTTTATGGGGCTCAATGTTCCGAGGTGACTCAGGCTGTGAGGGACGCCGTAGTGGAGGGCTCTGGATAATTTCGACCGTTTGGGGTTCTTTAACGTGCACTGACATATCACAGCACATAGGCCTCTAGCATTTTGCCTCCATTGAAAATGCAACCGCCGTGGCCGGATCATTGAAAACCAAAACTAAACTAGCTCGGAACTAATTGTTGAAAATGCAACCGCCGTGGCCGGATCATTGAAAACCAAAACTAAACTAGCTCGGAACTAATTGTGGGGCTAGATTGTACTTCATGCTTATATTCACACATGCGACAACGAACATGGCATGTACAAAAGGGAGACTTCACAAACCACTGGCCGATTGACCTGGCCATGCACGAGGCTACCGCTGCCACTCCCTTTTGTTCTGTGTTCGTTGTCGTGCTGTGTGTTAATGTAAGCATCAAGTACCAGCTAGCCCAGCAATTCATTTTGGATCTTAGTGGGTGGGTGGTTGGGTAGGTGGGTGTGTGAGTTGGATGGACGGACAGATGGATGGATGGACGGCTGGATGGATCTCTGCTTTTGATCCACCAATGCTCCAATCGCTTTGGGCTAACTTCCACTGCAGATTGTTATCCCTAAACCCTAGGGCTAGGTCCTCAGGGAGAGGGACTATGCCTGCGTCCACATCAGGATGAATACCATTACATTCGAGTACAAGATGTTCAATTGTTTCTATAGATTTACCACACACTGTACATGTGTCATCTTCTTGGTTAAATTTTTTTTTGTAGCTTCTCCGCCGCCGCAGTGGCTATGGTGCTCGGCTGCTGGCCCGAAAGACGGGGGTTCAATCCCGGCTGCGGCGGTTGAATTTCGATGGAGGCGAAATTCTTGAGGCTCGTGTACTGTGCGATGTCAGTGCATGTTAAAGAACCCCAGGTGGTCGAAATATCCGGAGCCCTTCACTACGCCGTCCCTCAAAGTTGCTTTGGGACGTTAGACCCCCATAAACCACAACCTTTTTGTAGCTTCGTGTTTTAAGACTTCCTGATGTAGCTTCAAAGAGGAGGGCACGTGTCTTGAGTTATCATAGAACGATTCCTTCCTGATCAGCATTTTCCAATTTCGATATAGTGCTACACTCTGCTTCTTTTCCACTTAATTTAGTTTTTACCTTCTGCATTTCTGTGGTTTAAAGCTCTTTATTTTTCCGTACTTTAAGTGCTGCATACTTACTGGTTAGTTTCCTAGTCATTTTCCACCACTGTGAGTCAACGTTCTTTCTGTATAAATATTTAGATACCTTAGCTGCCCACCTGTTATAGTCTAATTTCCTCAGGCATTCTTAGCAGATTATTACTTTGAGCTTCCCGTGCTTTGAACGATGACCAGCCCATATCCCTCCCGTACTGCCTCATTTTTGCCTCATTCACGGTGGGAATCTGGTGGTAATTGTCCAACAGCCCTTTGATTTATTTCTAATCACGACTGAACTTTTGCCCTTAGGCCTCCCTCTTACGTGCAGCGTCCGAAGCACGTCGCTCTACCCCTCGCCGTTACCCTCACTGCGCCTGTCACGCCGGACGTCTGCTAGTAGTGTCGCAGGCGCAGCGATGAGGAGAGCACGAACATTGACAACAACATGTTCTCGCCGGACGTGTCACATACAGCTATCGCTGTAAAAGTTGCGAAAGTGAACGTTACCGGTCTAAGGGGTGGCACGCAAGCCGTGCGTGGTTTGTGGCTGTGGCGTTTGGTTGCCGAGCCTAAGGGCGCGGGACTGGCGGCAGCGGCTTTTATTTATTTATTTATTCACATTTCCTGCAGCACCATGAAGGCATAATTGCTGGGCGGATACAAACATACAATTTTCAAAGATACATCTTACAGCATGCGACATGGGCTCAACCTCTGGTACAAAAAAGTTATGCAAAATGAAAAGGATCGTCAATGTGAAATCACATCAGTTAAAACAAGGAAATGGAGAAAGCGAAATATGAAGAGCGGGAAAGAGTATCCAAGTACATAAAGGACATCACAGGTCCGAGAACATTGCACGAAACTTTGCCTCGGACTGGCATTCGATCACAGAGTGAGGCAGCTTGTTCCATTTATTTATAGCATGTGGGAAAAAAGAGCGTTTGTAGGCATCAGTACGACACGTCATTTCACGTATCTTTCATTCGTGGTCGCATTTTCTTGATACAAAATGCGGTGGGAGCAAATAAGTTTTAGAGTTAATGGCAGTTTTATTGCAGTAAATCCATTAGAGAAGTTCTAACTTATTTCGCAAACGGCGCTTTTCCAGTAAGTCCCAGTTCAACCCCTGCTTGATGCAGCGCTACTATGGACATCAAAAAAGAATATTTGTTTGTGACAAATCGCGCTGCACGATTCTGTACACGCTCCAGCATAGCACAATGGGTACCGATTTGAGGATCCCAGACTGCGCAGGCTGCATTTTTATGGAGGCGAAATGAAAAAAATAAAAACGCCCGTTCTGTATGATGTAAATACTCGTCACAGAACCTCGTGTGATCAAAATTAGTCTGGAGCCCTCCTTTGTGGTGTCCTTGCTTCGCGATGTCATTTACACACCAACCGCGCCGTGCTGTGGCAGTGATGACTGGAATGTCGTAATCGACGGGAGAGTTCCTACGCCCTAAGCAAAAAGGGACAAAAGAGGGCGAGTGGTTAATCCTTTTGGGGACTACCTGATTTGTCACAGCCGTTAGTTCTTTTCGGAACTAACTGCAAAAGGTCTTACCGTTGGTCCCCCTAGGAAAGGGGTGCAACGATTCGTCCCACGCGGGTGTCAGCCGTTTAACGAAAAAAATTCAATCGAAGCGTGATTTTCGAGATAATTTAGAGCGCGACAGTTTTCCGACAGCACCGATCACACGTAACACAATGAAGGAAACTAAATAAACAAGTGAATATACAAGGATTCGAAACCACGACCCTTGGATTGGGAACCGAGCGCGGATATATGGCCAGGCCACCACAGCAGACGGCCCGAGCATAAAATAAAAGCCTTATAAATGCGAAGCATACAAACTGCTTGAATTTCCGCTCGCAGTTTTCTCAGGCGTATTGCTGTTTAGAGCACAGTGTGGTGATCTTTTTATTGCCGTATGCTTTAGCTGCGGTAAGCAGGAGATGAATTGCGGCAGCGTCACTTGCTTGCCCGCACAAGCGACGGCCCCCGAAGCGTCCGCCGTGAGCCGGCATGACCCGGCGCGTGTCCGAACGCGAAGGGAACTAGGATTATGCCGGCAGAGTCGCACGTTCGGTGGTCCGCCGCGCAAGCGTCCGTAGTTTTAGTTGTTTTCGTGGGCGAATACAATGTATGCCAGATTCGTTCAGCGCCATGCTGACCTCCCGTGGCAAAGGCCGTAGGGCAAGCTGACCCTGCTCACGCGGCGGGGAGCTTTTCTGTCGCCGCTGGGAGGAGGAGCCTCGTGCGCTGTAACTGCCTCGCTCTGAGCGGGAGAATCGCTGATTGGAGTGGATTGGGGAAGAAGGCAGAGAGACTGCCTACATAGCCATGTTGGACCAGTTTTTTTCTACATACGAAAGTCCGCACTCTGAACAGAAAGGAGTAAAAAAGAGAGTAAGCTGTCCTCTATAGAAGGGAGTGCGCTGGTGGACAGCTTACTTCCTTTTCGTATTCATGTTTAGAGTGCTGCAGGAAATACCTGGGGTAAGAGTAACAAGAGAATTCAAACAGCGCTAGGACCAGAAACAGGTGGAGACAAACACGGCGCTGAGCTTACAACTGATTTATTTGAAGTAAGAAGTCATTTTTCTGGTCCTGTCTTCTAGCGCTGTTTGAATTTTCTTGTTACCATGGGACGACAACAACTCGGCCAATCTGCCGTCCCTCTAAGAGTGACCCATAAATCTGCCCTTTGACGGCCCCCGTCGCCAGTTTCTCGCGCAGCACCGACATGACAAGGGGACCCGACAACGAATCGTGACGCGGTCAAACCTACGTGAACGCCCTGTGGTCGCACTGGCCTGCATGTGGCTGAAGCGGCATGCACCGGGTGTCCCACGTAAAGGTATTCAAGCTTTTATGGCTGCCGAGAGTCACGTGACCTAGTCTGCAGTGTTTTTTCGCGCTCCAAAGTTTAGTAAATTAGCTAAATTTTTAATTATTGGCTCCAGGAACAAAGTGTCGATTGAGAAGTTGCAGACTGTCTTGAAAAACAGCTGGCTTTTTTTTTGCACCAAGGTACCATTACGCAGCCTTTTTTTTTTTACCGGCCTGAAAAGAAAGCTACCACGTGACCAGCTGCTGGCGATTATCTCTCACGGAAATGCGGATTTTCTTCTTTCAGACGCGCCTTGGGACGCTGAAGCAGCATTGCTTTCACGTTGAAGGTTTTTCATGTGCGAGTTTTTTAAAACCGGTAAAAAAAAAAAAATCTTTCGTATATCGTACCTTTTTCTTTCTGTCGGCTGTTTTTTTATTTCGATCTACAGCTCCTGAATTGACACTTTGTTCCTGAAGTCAGTAGATAAAGAGTTAATGCTAATTAAGTTGGCAGAACGAAAAAAAAAATACGGGACTCTCAACAGCCCTCATTTGGTCTTTTTGAAAAGCTTGGTTACCTTCAGCTGGGGCACCCGGTATATTCCGTTGTGACCTTGCTCGTTTTTCTTTCCAAGCTCCATATGGAAGCGGAAATCTGGGACCCTGCGGTGAAGCCCGCGAGTTGACGTGCACGAGTTCGACAAAGTGTGTCAGCCCGCGGCCGCTCGCGCTTCTCGCCGCTCTGGCATTCCTGAAGACGACGCCGTGAGTGAGCGCAGGAAAGGGGGCGGAGGGGCGGTGTCGACCTCGATAGCGGAGTCTCCGCGGTACACGACCTTCCCGCGCCGGGTTCGCGCGAGACACGTGGTGCCGCTGTGCGACCAACTCTGCGCAGCTGGTCGACGAGAACACTCAATGGATGCATGTGGTCTATAGTGCGCGGTGCAGTTGCATCCGATATCCTCGCGTCCGGTAACGTCGCACAACTTCGAAAAAGAAATATAGTGTACAGTTGCAACTGTGCCTGTAATCGCGCTTAATCCACCCCGGTACGCGTCGCGGGATTTATAAGCTTGGGCTAACCCCTGCTTGGTGATTCGTGGTCCAATTAGAAGTACGTAGTGTGCGTTCGATAGAGCCCGCTCGGTTAGCGACCGACAGATCTGTTTTTCGTGTTCATGCCGTGAGCGAAATGAAGTCCATTCGCGGCCAGCGCAGGGCGATTCGTGCCTTCTGGCTCCATGATGGCCTCCTTGGAGGCAGAGGAGCGCGCATTCTCCCAGTGCTGGAGTGGACACGTGCGGGCTTGCGGCCTCGTCGCGAGCGAATCACGGTCTCAGCCGAGCCGTTAAGGCTGGGTGGGTTTAGCGTTCGTCTGCGAGCCCACGGTCGAGGTATCGAGTCCCAGCCGCATTTCGATGGAGGCGAAATGCTAAAAACGCCCGAGTGCCGTGTGATCGAACTGATCCGGGGGCGTCCTAATATCCACGTGTAACTTCGGTACGTTGAATTCCACAGACTAGGTTTACATTGGAGACAGACAGACCTTAGACAGCACGATAAACGAGCCGCGCACAGTAGCGGACGACCATGTTTACACACGTAGGTGGTGTTCTTTGACGCCGCAGCTGGAGGCGGCCGATGTGTCGTCTGCACAGGCCGTCTGCTCAAGTGCGTGGTTTTCTTTCGTTCGCTTGCCATGGCGTTTGATAACTGCATTTCCATGTAGTGCTGTCTAGGCTGTCTGATTTGAACGGCAGTGTTTGCGACGAAGTGTTGCACGCGCGGCAGCATGTCGGGACTAAACGAGAAGCTTGCGCGGTTCGGGAAAACATCCAGCGGATAGGAGCTCCTTTTGGCGGTATATGTCCGGCTTCACAACACGCATTCATCGCTGCATTTGAAAGCGACAGCTTAGAAATGCCGTAGCGTAGTGTGTCACACTCTTATTCAAAACGCTTGTCGGCTGCTAACGAATGAGCGCCTCCATAGGCGCTGTGCGAGACGTAAAAAATATTTTGGAAAGTTTTGCTAACGTTGCTTTCATGGGTCGCATTCCCGCTCCGTAACGCCAGCCGGGGTGATTCCCAATCGCAGGTGTGGCGATGTTTTAAAAATACTCCTCCTCTGAAGTGACGATTCATACTTTCGCTATCTGTTCTAGGATATACTTGGTCATTCTTGATGAATGGACGACATTGCAGTTTCACTTTTAACTCAGAAAATTGCTTTGAAAACTTTTGATTACATGTATTTATATGCGAGCTAACCCTACTTTATGCCCCCGATGACTCAGCCGGCGACAGCAGCGCCACCGCATCTTGCTTACGCGACAGATCGGTATTGCTCTATACTGATGCACCCCATGGTAATGCGACTTTCAGAATAATTTGCGCGCATTCGCCCACAGTTCCACATCCCCCTGTACTTCTTACAAGTGAAACACTGGTCAAAACAGCCGTCTTTGGCGGACAAAGGAATTACAAACGACCCACGGTGGGCGGGCGGTTTCGAGGATCACTGCCTGGCAGCGAGCCGAGGCGCGTTGTGGTAAACGTTCCAGTCCGCGCTGTGGACCAATTCTGGGCACAAATAAACTTTGGCTCATGTTTAGAACGAGAAGACGACTAAAGAGACGGTAACGCTGGTGACGGAAAGCCCGTTTGTTGTACGGAGCCACGGTACATGGACTCACCGAGCCCGGGGGGGGGGGAGGGGGGGGGGGGGGAAGCCACCCATTAGCCACGGCGCGGTCGGACGCAACCCGGGTGCGCGCAGACTGGAAGAGGTGAAGAAAGAGAAGGCCTGGTGGCTGCCTCACTGTGCGTGGGTCTAGCGACAGCTAGGGGAAAGTGCAGTGCATCGTTTTACCGCGGAGTTCTGTTTTCAGGCCCCTCTTACTGCATTGTTCAATGCGCTTTCCACTTTCGCGTTTCGCGGGTAGTTGGAACTGCGCAGTAGCAGCGGTGAGGAGGCGCATGCGCCTTTGGCGCCTTGTGGGAACAGACCGTCTTATACCAGAACCTGCTTGTTGGGCATTCGGAGGCGATAGTCAGTGGAGTCCGCCGTCGCGGCAGAGATGTCGCTGAAATACCCAGCGGGAAGCCCGATCGGTCCAGGACCGACTTGTTCAGCCGGAAAAATTCCTTCGACGGCGAGGTTGCATTCCCACGGCTGCATGCATTGCGGCGCGCCGTTCGAAGCAGGGCCCTCGCTTCGGGCTGAAGTCGTAGTTGTTACTGCCCTTTTCAGTACATTCACTGGCTATAAATGGGGCACCGGTCCTTCGCGCCGTCTCATCTCTTGCCTATTACAAAACGTATGAGCGATAAATTTGCTCATTTTTTTTAATTTAGAGTGGCGATTCTGGTGCTTCTAGGCCTAAAAAGAACCTTCCTGTTCTGACAACCAGATGGCGCCATTAGGCTGAGCTTATTGTGTTCCTGTATTAACTGTATATGCTCCCGCAGGGAGCAGAGTTGCGCGAAGGTCCGCCACTTTGTTCCAAGCTCTGCGGGAAAGCTGCTTCTCGTGTGGCGGGAGCCTCACCAGAAAGCCATTTAGAGGCACCCCTACTCATCCCCATGGGGGCTTCACAATACCCCCTCAGTCGGGTAGCAAAGCAGACTGCCCACAAGATAGGAGGGGCTGTCCCCTTCCGGCTCATATGTTGGTCATGAGCCGACACGATTTGGAACAAAATACGTCAGTCTGATCACGTGATCGCCGCTCCGCGAATAGTGTTACGAGCGGCGCGGGGAAAACAGTCGCGCAAATCTGCTCCCTGCGGGAGCATATATAGGAACACTAGAGCCTATCGTTACGAATATTTTTGCAGACGCTGACGTAAAAGTGCGAATGTAACAAATGGTGTAACTCCCGCAAAATGCCTGTGTTTAGCGTACGCAAGTCTGCATAGGCTTATGGTACGTAGACAGCGTCGATTCGTACTGATTTCTAATCATGTATTTGTGCGCCGCGAGCAGACGGCACGCAGACAAGGCGCGGAGAAACACGTTTCACGCGTGCGCTCTTGCGATCTCCTCCACTACTGCCACACTCGTATTAAACCGCGATCAGAAACTGCGCAAAAGGGCGGACGCATGCCGTCGCCCATAAAATTCTCAATTCCTCTCAGCCCCCCACTAGGCCCACCCAACTCGTATGGGTCCCCGCGCACGCGGGCCACCCAGACAACGAAGCCGCCCATGACACCGCGCGGGCGTACGTCAACCGAGCAGGGCAAGCCGCCGAGCCAGGGAGCGCCCGTGACCGAATGATCACGTACCACGAAAATTCACTCCACTACAGAGAGCAACGACTCCACTGTCTTCCGCCTCACAAATCACTCACTAAATTAGAGCAGGTGACGTGGCGCCGGCTACAATCTCGCACTTTTCTCTCCCCCGCCCTTTTAGCACTCATGCACCCAGGGCTGTTCTCTCCAGAGTGTACCCTATGCGGAGCCCCAAGAGCTGGTTTCCATCACATACTGTACATATGCCCTGAGTTCCAGCCGCCATCAGAGTGGCAACTGACCTCGAGCGATGGCAGGTCGCGGTGTCCAGCTCCGACCCAGCCGTCCAAAAGCAGCTGGTGGGCTGCGCTTCGGAAGTCGCCGGACGTCACCGACTGCCGGCCACTTCACGAGACCAAGAGCCAATTAAACGAAGAATAGCTTAAGACATGGCTCAATATTTATTAAAGTTTATTACCACTACTTGGGTCGAAGCGGCGGCATGGTGGCCGTGAAGTGTCAACAAGGGAGCATTTCGGCGACGGCGGATTTCGCTCGCTGTCGCCGCCGAATGTCGACGTGTGAACGCGAGGGTGAATTCTTTGTTATGTACCGCCATACCTCGGCACTATAAAAGGTGGCTCACTCATACGTTCACTCGCACTCACACCCATGTCCACTCACACTCACTTCTCACATTCGCGTTCACTCCCTGTGAAGATTGCAGTGCATGTTTGTGTGTGGACGGCTTCCTTCTAGGGTCTTTTTCTCTTTTTCCTTGTTTGCTGACACAGCCCGCGACCGGCGACGCGCGGGGGGGAGTGGGGGGGGGGGGGGATGATAAGCCGCTTTGGGCTTCGTCGGGCTCTCTGGCCAATTTTCGCAGTTTCGCTGCTCCAAAGAAGTGGTCGCTTATCACACGTCTTCCAGCACGCGAAGATAGCGCGAGATGACCTCGATTGCAGTAGTACTCGATTTTTGAAGCGCAGGATGTCATCTAAGGCCAGGGAGAGCACCGCCGCTGTCCATGCTGATGTGGATCGACTTTTGCGTGAGAAAAAGGCTTCGTGGAACCGAAGCGACAGGCAGCTGATAAAGTGATAAACAAGTACTACGAGCTCCAATACGTGTCGAATGTATGTTGTAATTAGGGTTAAGCAAGTATACGTAGTTTAATTTCGTTGCCGCTTGTTTACGAGCTTGTGTGACGCTGTGCAAGTATTGGCGACACCTAGCGGAACGGTGAGTGGCAAGCAGTCCATTCCCCGTTGCCGCGGCCCGCCAGTAACAGAAAACGAAGTGAACCGTGGCCTTCTTCGTTTTCAACAGGTCATAGTGCGCAGCTGCCAGTTGCTAAAATTAAGAGCACCTTATCTGCGAAAGGTAAATAAAAAGATTCGCAAGCAAAAGAGCTGTTGTGGTTTTGAAGTACTGGCCGTAAGGTATACACGGTTCAGCACTTCTTTTTGGCAGAAGACGCGATTTAGACCGATGTGCGTATGCATGAAGACTTAACGCAGCTTGTTGCAAAAGTATATATGACAGCAGAATAACCGTACTTAGCTCTAAACAGCAAAAAGTTTGATGAAACAGCCAGCGGTAAGCCCAAGCAATGTGTGCGCTTCGTATATAAGGCCTTTATTTCATTTCCTTGACCATCTGCCTTGGTGGGCCAGTCGAAAAGAAAAAAAAAGATTTGGTGGTCCTTTCATATCCGCGCTTGGTTCTGAATCCGAAGTTCGTGGGTTTGAATCCTGGTATTTTTGTGTTTGTTTCCTTTTTTGTTACTATGTGTGTTAAGTGCTGTCGGAAACTATCCCGCTATAAATTACTCTGGAAATCACGCTTCGTTTGCATTTTTTTCTTTAAAGGCTGCTCGTGGGGGACTAACTGCCGACCCATTGCAGTTAGTCCCAAAGGGACCGACAGTTGGACCCTTTGCAGTTCGTCCTGAAAAGGACTAATGGCTATGGCAAATCAGTCCCTAAAACGACTAACCGCACGCCCCGTTTTAACCCCTGTTTTCTTAGAAGGCGTGTGGTGTAAGTTTGCCTGATATTGCGTCATTCTATACTGGCACTGCTGTAGAATTGGTTATTCTCTACATTCATGGATCCATGGGGATCTTCATACCACTCCTGGAGCAGCGGTTAAGCGATGCGCCACTGCCCTGCGATGGCAGGTGCTGCCACCGGTGCGGCTTTTGCGATCCAGTTTGCTATTCCCGAGCAACCTCTCACCAGTGGCGTAGCCAGAAATTTTGTTCGGGGGGGGGGGGGGGGGATCAAACGCAACAATAACTGCATTGCCATTGCCGTTGACAATGCCATTGTGTATTAGATAACGCTACGCACTGTCTAGACAAGTGAAATATGTATTTTTTAAATGAAATAATGTATTCGTCTGTCTTAAAAATCGTGGCAGACGTGATTACAAAACAAAGCTGAGCAGGGGACGAGTCACAGGAGAGAAGCAAGCGGGACGAGCTGTTCCTGTGTGCTTCTCTTCTGTGTCTTGTCCCCTGCTCAGTTTTATGTCTTGTAATCGTGTCATACCAACTATCCCTTATCGTTCACTCGTGGCAGACATAACTGATACCAATGCTTCCATGTTTTTGCGGATTTAATAAGTAAAGAAAATATCACACGAAGTCTAGAACTATATCAGTCCGGAACTATCAACATAGTGCATGCCGCTGATATGATAAACGTAAAGGCCATGAAATTAGCAAGCAGAGGACAAATATTTTAACGAATGTTTGTCGTTCAAGAACCTTTACATTTTTGCACATATGCAACGGCCAGGGAAAAATCTCAATGACGCTGGCCTTCGTTCCAGTGTACTGCGCAGCAGCAGCTGTTCCCGGTCATGTAGTGCGAGTAATTTCGCCGAAATTTTAGTCGCAACAGCGAGCCATCGGTAGGCCTTTGAAAGTTTGTGCTAGGATGGGGCCCCTTGCGTTGCATAACTCCAGGTGCGTGGGCGCTGCCTCGAAATCCAACCCGAGTTAGCAATGTCCGCGCCAAAATGTCTTTTCTAGTCTGAAAAAGACACTGTAGGTGAAAAAATCCAGAATGACTTCCGCGCCGTGGTTGTTTTGGTCAGCGGTGCGCGACAGTTCGAAAAAATTTCGGGGGGAGGGGGGAGGGTCTGAAGCCCCATAAGACCCCCCCCCCCCCCCCCCCGGCTACGCCCCTGGCTCTCACTACTAATCATTAATTGAAATGCCACATGCCACGGTGGGCAGTGATCACAATCCAGTGGGCAGGTTGTGACGACGTCAAAAGGTCACGTGACCTAGGTGGCCCACCTGCGCACAGGCGGTTGGCACCCAGCTCTTCATGGTCGCGGAGGGATCAGACAGACAACGGCTTTTCGGTGGAGTGGAAGCCCCAGGGCTAGCCCATTAAAAGGCCTTTCCAGAAGTTATTACATATGAAATCGTATTATCTGGTTGAAAGGATTCCCCACGCTGTGCAGATATTAGTACGGAAGGAATAGCTGAAATCGGAGTGTGAAAACGAAATTTATTCCATGTAAAATATTCAAAATGTAAAGATCAAACGAAATCGTACTTCACACGTTCACTTCACTCGCCCTGTGCGGAAGATTGGGCGCCACAAATCGTAACCGCGCCTTGCGCACATGCAGCGGAAGCTTGCATGCAGTTGTTGACTTGCCAGGGCAGCCCGCATCCGCGCGCATGTTGCAAACGGCAGGTGCGACTTCCCCCACCTCTCGTCTTCTGTGGTGTCCGTCAAATGGTTTTTTTTTTCTTCGCTGGAGTAAAACAGCTAGTTGAGCGAGTTGGCACATACTTGAAGAACAAAATCAGCTCAGCAACAGAGACAGCAGCGCCTGTCCCGTCTTCTTTCCTTGTCCCTGTTGCTGCACTGTTTTTGTTCTTCAAGTATGTGCTTCTTCCGGCTTTTTCGGTATCGGCAGTTTGACTAGCAGCGCTCGCTTGCACGACACTTTTAACCGAAAACTCTTGCCTCTACTTTGATTGTTATTAGCTTTAATTCACTTGTACTGATTTTATTATTCTGTGCTTTTTTTTACTTGGTAGAAAAACTTGAAATACTTAGATATTATTTCGAATCTACCAGGTGTTTCAGGGAAGCCCGCCACTAATTTTTACAAATAGGTTTTTGGATGTAAAGATATGTTTTTTGCGGCATAGTAATGCAAGTCTTGGCGGTCGTCAAAAAAAAAAAAAACAGGTTAATCGTCTTAGCTAGTAAATTGAGAGTAAATTCTGATAGTTTCAAACGATTTCTGATACTTTTTAACGATTGCAGTTAGGCACCTGATTGCAATTAGAGACTTGTAGCCGGCGTTAGTAATTGCCACGTCAATCATTTGGAATTTACAAAAGCGATTACCCTGGCTCATAAAATTTGGCCCATTTCTCGCGCCGTTCGAAAACCGCTCGCCTGCGGGCAGCGCGCGACGTACTACTTGTCTGTCGCGCTGCCCCGTCCGCGCTGCGAGTACGGGGGCGCTCTTCGCTCGTGGTCACTTGGGCTGCTGCTGCAGCAATTGCCACTTGCTACGCGATTTCGCGATTGTCGCGATTTGATGGACGTCGCTTTGCGCTCCCCGCAGGCGGTTTTCGAACGGCGCGAGAAATGGCTTAAATTTGTTGAGCCGCAGCGGCGAGGGTAATCGCTTTTTTTGAAATTCTAATAACTGATATCAAATCAAATCCAATTTTTTTTCTGCCTTGAAAAGGTACAGACAGCGGAGGCGCAGAAAAAGCTGTAAGATACAGCTTGACAAAGCCGCAGCCCCCTATCGCTTGGCAGCGACTTGACATCAAGGCTTATAAAACAAAGGCAATCGGTCAACGTATGAGCAGGTATACAATAATGAAACAACAAAATAAAGTGAAACAGCATTATTCAGTATTGAATCGACATTCGCACTCGATAAACACCGATCGATAGCAAAGAAAAGAATAAACATATTCTACATGTCAACGTACATAGCACGCAAAGATTTTTTTTTTATTTGGCGAACTAAAGAGGTCAAAATTTTTATATGCGTATGCATTTAACAGGGAAGGAAGAGCCTATTGTTAACAGCCGGATAAAAACGTAATTCTAATCAGGCGCCTCTAAAGTTAAAGCCTGGACTCCATGTACGCGAAAACTCACGCGAACGCGAAGGCGACGGCGGCAAGCGACGAGCGACGCCGTCGCGCGAAGCAAAATGCTTGTGTCGCTTGCCGTGTCGCTCGGATCTGCACCCACAGAAAATTTCGCTCGTCGCTCGGAATTCCCCTACGCGACTGGCCAATCAGAGCCCCCCAAAGCCGTTTCCGGTTTGTCCACGGTTTCTCACGGGAACATCTCACGCAAACAAACCCGTCGTCTTGGTCATCGCCACCGTCGAGAAAATATTTGGTTTTGTAGCTGAGAGGCAGACCCGCATGATGTAAATAATTAAAACAATCTACTTGTTGGGTGCGGAGGGCTAACAGCATTTGGAACGGGCTACGCGAGCGGGCGTACTGCAGGGAGAGTTGCGTGTCGAGCGCGGGTACCGGCGCTCGATCCACCGTGCCGCTGCGCTCCAACTGTGCAGAAACACTCGCGGCGCGCATTCTCAGTGGTAAATTATAGTTTGCTCACTTACAATCAAACTGCGGTGATAGTTATGGAGTGTTTTACTAAGCCGGAGTGCACAGGCACCGAACGAAAGCACTCCTCCCCCGTGAACCCGTGATGTGACTTCGTCTCCGCAAGCACGCCGTTGGCTATCTCCACTGCCGCTACACCGCTGCCGTAGAGGAAATATTCCTTTGGCCCTGACTGTGAGGCACACTCTCAAAATTTAAGAGAGAGAACAGGTTACGGGCGTGTTTCTAAGCTTGAGTGCGCAAAGCACGGAGTCCGCTGCGCACGTCGCGGGTTCGCGTCGCATGCCGCCTTCGCTTGCATGGAGGTTGCCACAAGCGACGGAGCGAACGCCAGCCGTCGCCGCCGCCGTCGCCTTCGCGTTCGCGTGAGTTTTCACGTACATGGAGTCCAGGCTTAACTCGGGCGCCTGCAAAGTTCAGTAACAAGTTAACTATTTGAACTTAGTCAGTTTACTATTAGCATGATTCAGCCGCCGCGGTGGCTCAGTGGCTATGGCACTCGGCTGCTGACCCGAAAATCGCGGGTTCGATCCAGCCGTGATTTCTATAGAGGCGAAATTCTAGATGCCTGTGTACTGTGCGACGTCAGTGCACGTTAAGGAACCCCGGTGGTCTTAATTTCCGGAGCCCTTCACTACGGTGTCCCTCATAGCCCGAGTCGCTTTGCGACGTTAAACCTATAAACCATAAACCTATTAACATGATTCACCTGTTTGTTTTTTTTTTTGACGTCCGCCAACACTGGTATTACTACGCCGAAAAAATCTTCTCTTTGTCTCAGAAGCTCTGTTTTTAAATATTGGTGTCGGGCTTCCTTGACACACCTGGTATATCCCGAGTATGGAAGAATGAGTTCGAACAGTGCGCCTAACCAGTCACAAAGGGAACTGCAATTTGGCTGCCACTTCATATCCACTGCTGAATTTCGCCGCTACGTTTCGTCTCCATCGCACGAAACGAGCATTTCTGGAGAAGAATTAAAGTATTAAGCATTACCATTTCGACGGTCTCCTTGGGCGTCAAGGCTTCACAGTGCATGCGAGAGTAAAAGAGCA